>NC_048218.1:46269648-46371455 GCF_002007445.2 Ailuropoda melanoleuca | reverse complement strand
CCCCCCCCCCCCGGCCACCAGGGGTAGGTGCTCCCTGGGTTTCACCTGTGTGGGCTGTGTGCACCCTCTGACTGTGGTGTGGCTGAGCTGTGGTGGGGGTGGGTGGGTTGGGTTCTTGCCTAGGCTGTCTGTGATATATTTTTGGCAGGGGTAGGGGGGTTGGGGGAGGATGTGGCACTTGCCTGGCTGGCTGTGGCTTGGCTGTGGTATGGTGTGTGGGGTGGTGCTTGCCTGGCTGGCTGTAATGTGCTGTGATGTGGGATGGGAGCCCCACATGTGCTAGCAGGTTGGAGGGAGATTGCCAAATGGCACTCACCAGCACCAGCATTAGTAAGGTAGAGTGAGATTGCAAAAGTTGTACCTGCCTATGCTTCTGTCCTTCGAGAAAGCCCTAACAGGTTCCTTCCTTTTTGGCATTTGCTTTAGGATTAGTGTGTCTCCTTCACATATGGTCTAGGCACTTTTCAGACTTCTGCTTTTAATATCATAAGATCCAGTAATTCCACTACTGGGTATTTACTCAAAGAAAATGAAAACACTAATTCAAATAGATATATACAACCGCATGTTTATAGAAGCACTATTTCCAATAGCTGAGACATGGAAGCAACCTAAGTGTCCACTGAAAAATGAATAAAGAAGATGTGGTGTATATATATGCTGTGGAATATTACTCAGCCATAAAAAGAATGACATCTTGCCATTTGCAATGACATGGTTGGACATAGAGGATATTATAGCTAAGTGAAGTAAGTCAGAGAAAGACAAATACCATATGATTTCACTTTATGTGGAATCTAAATGCATACATACACACACATGCAAATGAACAAATAAAAAAAAGCAGAAACAGGCCCATAAATACAGAGAACAAACTAGTGGTTATCAGAAGGGAGGATGGTACGGGTATGGGTGGTTATCAAAGAGAAGGAAGGCTTCCAGCTATGGAATGAATAAGTCATGAGAATGAAAGGTACAGCATAGGGAATATAGTCAATGATATTTTAATAGCATTGTATGGTGACAGATGGTAGCTACACTTGCGGTGAACATAACATAATGTACAGAGTTGTAGAATCACTATGTATTACACCTAAAACTAATGTAACATTGTTTGTTAACTATACTTCAATTTAAAAAAAGATTAAAATCTCTGAAACAAACAAACAAACACACAAACGAGCACACACAAACGAGTGCTGCTTTTGCACTGGGTCCTGGGACAAGCAACTCTGTAAGTGAGTCCTTTAAGGGCAGGTTCTCCATTCCCTACATTTCTGGACATAATCCCTGATGGTTTTATGTTTTGGGGGCTAGTCTCTCATGTGCAGGACCCAAGGGTTGGAGTGCCTAATGAGGGGCACAAACTCCTTGCTCCTCAGGGAAATGTTCCATGTTTTTGAGACTTCATACTGATTTAGATTGCAACTCTTTGGGTGGGGTTTTTGGTGAGAGTGTATCTCTGCCTCTCCTACCAAATTCATGTGGCCCTTTCATCTTTTGTTAAGGAGATGCTGTTCATCTAGTTTTTAGGACTTATTCAGAGGAAATTATTCCATATGTAGCTGTAGATATGTTGTGTCCGTAGGAGGAGGTGTGTTTAGTATCTTCCGATGCCGACATCTTGGACCCAACAGCAGGAGGTTTCTTAAAGGGTCTACCTGAAGGGAAATATAACAATTCAACAACTAAAGAAGCATTTTAGAAATCCAGCCTGTAATACTATAGGCAGAACATGATCAGCCTGTATCTTCCCTGGGTGTGGTTTTAAAAGTACCATGTCTAGGTCCTACCCACAAGCAATTGAGTTAAGATCTCTGGGGTATGAGGCTTGGACATTGGTGTTTTTAAAAAGCTTCTGTGTGATTTTAATGCTACTTAGGGTAAAGTGTGATTGTTCTTTTCTATTAACCTTTTTCACCCAGGAAATATTTTATGAATTTCTTCTATACATATGGCACTTTTTATTTTTTATTACTTATAACTCAACATAGATTGAAGTATATAAACTCTCACCAAATGCCATGGCCATTTTACCTATTAGCATCACCACTAAACTTTTTTGTGTAGACTTGTCTTCATATGGTTAAATAATTAGCATGTTCAAGGATTGTGTTTCTGTCTACTTTTCTATTCCTGAAGTTAAATTTTAAGGTAAGATTAGTACTATATTACTGTATTAGTAAAAAGTCACTAGAAAGAGAAAATTGTATTTTGTAAGTGAGATGCCATTTCATAGATGTTGCTATTCTTTTGAGGTAGCCAGACCACATTTTGATGTGGTGACATTTCTTACCAAAATGAAAAACTTAAGTAGTTAAATACCTTTCAGAGTGATTAATAAAATTGCTAATTGTTCTTTCCTGCTGTGGGTAATATGCTTAGATCTTTGACATCAAAGTATAGATATTAGTAATTATGTAGTTAGAGTATTTAAGCTAATAAGACAGAATTAAGGACCATCTAAAGCAAGAGAAGTACTATTTTTTCCTCACAAACTTATTTTGGAATCTTTTGAATATATTATCTTATCTCTCCCCAATACACAGATTTGATTCAAGAGGTTCATGACTTTTCTGTATATTTTTTAACTAGTATGTGGGTTGAATAGGGATTTGATGAGGGCTCTGTTTAATTCTAGAGCTCATGTTCCCACCCCCCCACCCTCACCCCCACCAATATTACATTGTCTCTGTGTCCTTAGAAAATCTGGGAATGTGTATACATAGGTGATATTTGAAATCATTTTTGTATGTTTCTTTTATCTATGATATGATTTAGCCTTTTTTTCCCCCCAGGATAATACCCTTCAAGCTGAATGGCCCTCAGCAGATGAATCTACCACCAGCAGTATTTCACCACTTGATTTCAGCTCTGGTCCTCCCTCAACCACTGGCAGGGAACTCTGGTCAGAAAGCCCTTTGGGTGATTTAGTGTCTACACCCAAATTAGCCTTTCCCTCGAAGGTGGGCCTCAGTTCTTCCCCAGAGGTTTTAGACATTAGCAGCTTGACTCTTCATTCTGTCACCCCAGCAGTGCTTCAGACTGGCTTGCCTGTGCTTTCTAAGGAAAGGACTTCTGGATCTCACATACTAGAAGATGGTAATTGATTCTAATTACTTGTCATACTTTTTTACTTTATTGTATCAGATGACAGGACTTTTAAGAGAGAAAGATACTAGGGTTAGTAGAAAAGCATGGTAGCATCTATTAGGAGGAAATGTCTTGGGAAAGCCATGTGAGAGGGGGAATGGTCAGATTTCATTTGTTGGAATGGAGATTCCAAATAGGTAAATAATAAGAAATGAACTTGGTGGCTGGGATCGGGATCAATTAATAGATATTTTGAACACTCTATTAAAAACACATAATTTAATTAAATTCCTATTAAAGAACTACTTTAGTTACTTGAATAGTGTAGTGGTAAACAAACAAAATCAAAGATTATTATAGTAGCTTTCAACAGGATTAATTGTGGGGGCCAAGTATAGAGATTTTAGCTTGCATTAGGCTTAAGAAAAGGAGAACTGAATTAGGGTAGTTATAACAGAGATTAAGAAATGAAAATCAAGTAGATGATTTAGATGTGGAAGAAAGGAAAAATCATTGTGACTTATGACTGGAGTATATAGTGAAAGAAGTAGTTGAACAAAGATACAAATAATGAGTCCAGGATTTTAAACATTATAGGTGAATTTGGAGGATCATGGGCAATAAACATAATTAGGAAATGGGAATTCAAAGACAAAATTTCCTAAGGAATTTTCTCCCTTAGTTTCCACTAGATTCAGTAATTGTTTTCAATCTGGTCGCCAGCAGTTCTTTATTTCCATGGAATAAAAAAAATCAAGTGTTTGAAGATGAATTAGTTCAATAGCTGAGATCTTGTTATACTCATGGAAGGGGGGTATATTCATGAGTGATTATACCGTATCACAAAAGCGTAATGAGATCTTCTTGCTTGCTAATTTATCGGAGTAAAAATCAGCAACTGTATCTCCTAACTTAATGAGAAAAAACACAAGTAGCTGGCTTTATTAGGTAAACTAGGAATACCTTTTGGCAACTTTGTAGATTAATTAATGGAAAACTTTATTTTTAGGATTAATCAAAGTTGAAGGGTCAGAAGATTTTCTTTCTGTTCATCCATTGCCTTCAAGTCCACTCACTCACCTGGTGCCAAAGGAAACAATACCATCTGTTGAAGACTCTGGAGTGTCTTTGACATCCTCACCGTATCTGACCTCCTCTGTCACTTTAGATCTTCTTGCTAAAGAAGTAACTATACCTTCTGGCTTGGACTCTTTGGTCTCCAAAGTCAAAGGCCAGTTAGAAGTGAGCACTTTGATGCCAGACACATCCATAGAAAAAGAGTTTATATTTGAGAGTGGTTTAGGTTCAGGGTCTGGGCAAAAGGTAGATCAGATTACTTGGCCATGGAGTGAGACTTCATTAGAGAAGAGTTCTGAACCACTGTCTAAGTCATGGCTTGAAGATCAGGATTCACTTTTGCCAACTGAGGGTATAGATGAGAAATTAGTTATAGATGACAAAATAGATTCTACAGGGCAAAGTATTGACTATTTAAAATATGGACATTTTGATAGAGCCACAAAGTTTGCAGAGGAAGATCTCATTGGTGGACCTACTGTGCCCATCTTTGCAGAGGCCACAACTCAATCTGCATCTCTAATTCTCTCCAAGCAAATATCAGAGGTACCTGACATTGATTATTACTCAGTTACCAAAGCACCTCTTCTACTGACATCTATAGCAATCTCTGCTTCTACTGATAAACCAGATCTATCATTTCTAAAGGAGGATATGGAACAAACTACAGAGTCATCCAACCATGAATGGTTTGACAACGAGATTTCAGTAATGAAGCCAGATACGCAACATTTGGGGACCATATTGCCAGAATCAGATGTAGCTTGGGCAAGAACTTCTTCCCTAGGGAAATTGTCCAGAGGCACATTGGCAAGTACACCACAGAGTACTGACAAGCTCTGGTTGAAATCTTCCATGACACAGTCTACCAAATTGTCTCCAACCACAAGCTCCACCCTGCTAGAGGATGAAGTAATTATGGGTGTTCAGGATATTTCATTGGAACTGGACCGGATAGGCACAGATTACTATCGGCCTGAGCTAATCCCTGAGGAAAATGGCAAGGTTGATAGTTATGTGGAAATGTCTACAAATGTTCATGCCACAGAGAGGGCTGTTGTGGTGCAGCCCACAGAAGGAGGTGACTTGAGTCATACCCAGACTGCAGGAGCTTTGTTGGTCTTCTTCAGCCTCCGAGTGACAAACATGATGTTTTCGGAAGATCTGTTTAATAAAAACTCTTTGGAGTATAAAGTACTGGAGCAAAGATTTTTGGAACTGGTAAGCACTAGAAGTGAAACATGGACATTAGTGAATAATCATGTATGAACTAACCCTCTTTCCTCTAAACACATTAGATCTGAGCCAATGAAAGTGTGGTCTGAGGTGGACATTCATTTACAAATAGTGTCATGGCCTAGGGTTGGTAGGGAAATAATAAGACAGATATAAGAAATGGAAAACACAGATATAGCATGAGGGTGATGTAGTAACTTAGATACTTAAGATTGTATTCCATGAATTATGCGTCTGAAAGAAGTTTAAAGTTCTTTTCACATGTTACCGTGAGACCAGTGTTTTGTAGGTACTTACAGTACCTTCACTGTTGTGATTCTTTAGTGAAACAGAGAGAATAAACTCCCTGGGTATCTAAAACTGGCTGTGAGTTCCATGGGTTCCTAAATATCACTGTGAAAATCTCTTGACTCTCAAATAATTCACAGTTTATACTTTTATTAATGAACAGTTTAAATAATATAAATAGAATATAGTTTGGAAAAGTGGGGGAGGGGTTCATCCTTGTTTTTTTGGGTGGGGGTTGGTATATTTTGAACAAAACGCAAAACCTGTACATAAACTGACTACTTTTCATTATTGTAGCTGGTTCCCTATCTTCAGTCAAATCTCACAGGGTTCCAGAATTTAGAAATCCTGAACTTTAGAAATGGCAGTATTGTGGTAAACAGCAGAATGAAGTTCATGAAGTCTGTCCCTCCTAATGTCAACAATGCTGTATACATGATTCTGGAAGACTTTTGCACCACTGCCTACCAGACCATGAACTTGGCTATTGATAAATACTCCCTTGATGTGGAATCAGGTAATGGTATTGAATACTATGGTGGTTTCTTAGTGGAATCCAGTGATCATTCTTGTGTATTTTCTTCTATACTGAGTCAAGGTGAATTCAATACTTGAAGGAAAAAGAGTACTACGTCAGGCAAAATCTCCACATCTTGGTAGTTATTAAATGATCTCTTCATGGGACATCAATATCATTCTCTTTTTAAAGGGTTGTTCCCACGCATTATCTTGTTTACCTCCCGTTCCCTTTTCTACCTATTCTGTGTAACTCTAGCTCTCTCTTTTACTTATCCACTGTATCTGCTCTGGCTCCATCTCTTAAGTTGCCAAGCTCAAATGATTTTGGACTCTCTTTCCTTCTATATTATTTTCCTGAGCTGTTTTATCCATTTCCATTATTGTAAGTCTTCTATAAAGTCAATAATTCTCCACATTTTTATATGCAGATCAGACGTATCTTCTGGGCTCCAGGATCAAAACTCTATGTATTTGGTGACCTCAACTTGGATGTATCCTATGTATATCAAACTTAAGATATCTAAGAATGAGCTATTGTTTCCCATATCTCCCCATCTTTTAACTAAATCTAATCCTTCGGTCAGCTTCACCATCTTAAATGAAAGCTGTCTCCACTCAGCTACTTAAGCCAGAAACCTGGGAAGTCATTTTGATACCTGTTTCCATTACCGCCACACTTCTGTTGATTCCGAATATTCTAAATATATCTCAAATCTGTATACTTCTCTTTCTCCTCTGCTGCTAGTCCAGGCCAAGCATTCATCACTCCTCATTTGAACCAGTTTCCCTACTACCTCTGTCATTCCTCTCCCCTATCCCTTCTCCAGACAGGAGCCAGGCTGCTCTTCCTAAAACATTATCGGATTATTTCACTCTCCTTCCTGAAATACTTCAGTGGCTGCCTGGTTCACTAGCCACAAGGTCTGGTCCTTATTTTCCCCCAATATCATCCAGTGAAACTAACTTCTTTGCTCATCATATTGTAGTCAAATTAGCTTGTTTTTACTTCCTCAGTTTCAAGAAACTTTTCTTGCCTTAAAGCCTTTGCATATACTTACTGTGCCTGTTGCCTGAAACTCTTTCTCCTCTTGGCTGATTTCTGCTCACCCTTTATGCCTTAGTTCAAAGGTCTCTTCCTTAAGACTTTCACTGATTCACCCGTAATCTAGATTGGGTATCTCCTTTTAGTCCTTCTTGTAATATAATATTCTTTCCTGCTATAGAGTTCATAACTTTTGTAATAATGCTTATTTATGCACATATTTGCTTAGTGGCTATTTTCCCCATTTGAGCTATGCCCAGGGACTGAGACTTTATCTATTTTATTAAGCACTTTCTGGCCAAAACCTAGCATAATGTTTTGTGTATAGGGGTTACTCAAAAATACGGTGAATGGCTGAAATGAACCATTGTTTTTATTTGGAACACTTGGATGCAGAGAATATTGTTGGATCCTCAAACTTTGTTTTCTTTTTCCTTCCACATACCAGAGAATAGTGATTTTGAGTAGGAGTAAGGTGAAATGTCTAGGTTTATATTTCTCTGGTGTCTTTTACTAAGCTCAAACTGATTTGTGAGTCAGCACTATTCTTTAAATGTTTGCTCTAAAGAAACAAGCATTCTTTCCTTTGAAATCCTTGAAGGAACATTATTGATTAAAAATGAGGAAAGTGGGAGAGCCTGGGTGGCTCAGTCGGTTAAGCATCTGCCTTCAGCTCACGTCATGATCCTGGGGTCCTGGGACTGAGCTCCACATGGGGCTCTCTGCTCAGCAGGGAGCCTGCTTCTCCTTCTCCCTCTGCCTCTCTCCCTGCTTGTGTGCTCTCTGTCTCCATCTCTGTCAAATAAATAAATAAATAAATAAATAAATAAATAAATAAATAAATAAATAAATAAATTTAAAAAATGAGGAAGGTGTGGTGCAATGGAAGAAGCAATTAATTATAATTTGGAAGCCCTGGTTTCTTGCCTCTTTCTGCCATTTATCATTTGTATAACTCTAGATGAGCTATTTTATCTCAGATAAAATAAAAGATATTTATTATAAAATAAAAGATATTTAATATATCTTATATATTAAATGGGGATAATATGATTACTTGGCCTATATATTTCATGGGGCTAGTCTAAGTATTAAACAAATAACATGTAAAAACATCTAACTACCCATACAAATGCAAGCAGTTATGATTTATAAAACGTTTGCAGAAGTCAGTGTATTTCTTTTTAAAGAGAAATACAATAAATAAGTGCATTTACTTCAGTTTTATATGTAACTCACATGTCAGGGCATGGCAAGTCATCAAGGATTATAGGGTCACCTTTTCCCTTAACATTCAAACAAACTGAAATTAGCCTGTCCCATGTGCATTTTAGAACCTGCATCCGTGGCCCTCTCACTCTCAATATCTCTAGGAATTATCAGGGAACTTGAGTATGTCTTAATCATCTCCAGCTCTGAGTTATTTGAGCTGTTTCTAATCTCACATTTACCTTGACCCAGGTGGTTGTTCTTTCTGTTAGTGCAACACAGATCACAGAGCACCTTTAACACAAGGTAGTTGATTCCATCAGATATTTGCTGATGGTATGAGGGTGATGGAGGAGGCTTTATTGTAGCATAACAGGTGGTTTAAACATATTACTATTAGGCATAACTATCCTAAATTCCTCAGCAAATCTTTCAAAGGTATCTCTCACTAGCCAATTCTTTCTCCACGACGCAGCCAGCTACCCTGTTACTCTGGCCACTCTTGCTGTCTTTCCAGACCCTCTTTGCATTTCTTTCACTCTTATTTTCCTGGACCCATCAATCCTTCTCTTAGTCTTCTATTGGAAAGCAAGAATGTATTAATTCTACAATTTAGACTCCTGTCTCCTATCCTAAGCTTAGCTCCAGGTCCACCTTTGTTTATTATAAAGTCACCAAGTACTCTTCCAAACAGGGAGTCATCTTTTCTTGGCATTGTCCGCGTTTAACCCACATAAAGAACTAGAAAGAGGCCTTCAAACTACAACCTTTTGTTTACCTGATTAAATATTAGCCTTGGTTTCTTTTAGTCTGGAAGCAAAAGGGAGCAATATTTATCTTTTCTTTTCTTATATTCTATTTTCCTTCCCTCCCCCCTGTGAATACATTCACCTATACCCACATAGAATGGCCACAAAGTTTTAAAATTTCTAAGTAAATATTTTTCTACAACATGTATATTTTTAATTAAGGCCTTCTGATTAAAATACTATTTCATGTCAAGATGAGCTAGAGACAAGATTGACTTGTCTCTTGCCTAAGTTGTTTTCGCATGGTATGTTTCAGAAACTCTTGAACTTTTATCTGCAAAGGGGAGCCATGCAATACCATCCTTCCCACCCCGTTTACACTCCTCTCCCTCACTGCTAGGCCAAGATTAGATTATTTTCTGATTACAAAGTCACAAAATGAATGCTAGGATAAAGATGTGGAAACTTAGGAAGAGCACGGAGGAATCCTGCTTGTAGAAACTTCTCGTCAGTCATCGCATTTGGATGCTCTCCTTGTTATAAGAACGTCTTACCAGTTATCTCCTGTATTCGTTTCCTAGGGCTGCTGTAGCAAAGTACCACAAACTAAGTGGTTTATAAAAACATAGAAAGTTATTCTCTCATAGTTCTGGAGGCTAGAAATCCAAAATCAAGGTGTTGGTAGGGCCACATTTCCTCTGAAAGCTCTAGGAAAAATTCCTGCCTTGACTGTTTCTAAGCTTCTGGTGCTTGTCAGCAGTCCTTGATGTTCTTTGATTTGTAAATATGTCACTTCAATCTCTGCCTCCATCTTCATATGGCCTCTCTTCTGTGTGTCTGGGTCCAAATTTTCCCTTTTCTTTTAAAGACACGAGTTATTGTGTTAGGGCCCACCCTAATCGAGTATGACTTCATCTTAACTTGATCACATCTGCAAAGACCCTACTTCCAAAAAAGGTCATATTCTGAGGTTCTGGGTGGACGTGAATTTTGGGGAGACACTGTTCAACCCGGTTCATCTCACCATTCCTTCATGGGATAAAGGAAGATCAACATCAGAGATCTTCCAAACTCCAAGGTCACAGATTTGTGCAAAATATGTTTAATCTCCAGAGCAGCAAGAAAATCAGTGATTCTCAAAACCATATTGGATTCTCTGGAAACAGAGAATACGCTCTTTATTTTTTTAACTCCCCTAGCCTTTTGGCTAAACATCATGCTTTTTCATCTAGATGAGTCTAAGGATCATTTCCACCTATTTCATCTGTCTTTTGTATCTATGTCATCTTTGCCTTTCACAGATTGCCATTCACCAGTGAACAACATATAGTGGAACCACAGTGTGGTGAAAGACACATCATGGTGAATGCCTTCTATCATTTTTGACTGGTTATTGTCCTAATTATTTAAAAAATTTATTTTTTTTCTTACCTAATCAAAGAAAAATAAAGTTACTGAAGTCAAACTATTATTAGGAATGGCCTGAGGACGTACAGGGCTGATTTATTTTTTCTAACATTGGCTTCCACAAATCTCAAATGTTCTTAGCTGCTCTTATTGGGTTGTATCCACTCCTGAGGCTCCTGTCAGTTCTCTGGGCTCTGTCTCCTGTCCCATGGTTCTCACTGTGGGATAGAGCATTTAGCATCATGTATAGAACAGAGGTAGACTATAGTAGGTTAGGGTTGGTGCAAATGAAAGGTACATGAAAACTGTGTTGAATTTAGATTGACAGTTACATGGCATGGGTTTTAAAGTGTCTCCTTGCTCCCTTGGTAAAAAATGAAAAAGCTTACCCAGGTCATAGGGTTTTATGCTTCAGCTCTGGGTTTCAGAGAAATTTGACAAAAGCTCATCAATCCAAGGATGAGTCAGATTTTTTTGTGTGGTATTAGTAGTGATGGTGTATTTTAATGGTTCAGGAAGGCGGCTGTCCCTTGGTACTTTGGAGGGGGGAGTGTTACTGGAGGGGCTTCATGTACCCAAATTCCTGTGTTTTGCCTTTTCTTGTATCATTCTCTAGTTTTTTTTTGTTGTTGTTGTTTTGTTTTTTGTTTTTTTTTTGTGTTTTTTTTTTTTTTTTATGTTTTAGGTGATCAAGCCAACCCTTGCAAGTTTCAGGCATGCAATGAATTTTCTGAGTGTTTAGTCAACCCCTGGAGTGGAGAAGCAGAGTGCAGATGCTACCCTGGGTACCTGAGTGTGGAAGAACTACCCTGTCAGAGTCTCTGTGACCTACAGCCTGACTTTTGCTTGAATGATGGAAAGTGTGACATTATGCCTGGACATGGGGCCGTTTGTAGGTATGTTGTAGTTAGAGATTTTGGTATCCCAAGGTTATAGATACTTCCTCTGAAGAAGATGGGTCTACACCTATGACTTTAGGATAATCACAGCAATATTTATTATAGAAGTTATATCTAGGCAATAGATGGATGCTGTCTAGTTCTCATGTGAAGACCAGGTCAATTAATAGGGCTGAATTATGGGGCGCCTGGGTGGCACAGCGGTTAAGCGTCTGCCTTCGGCTCAGGGCGTGATCCCGACGTTATGGGATCGAGCCCCACATCAGGCTCTTCTGCTGTGAGCCTGCTTCTTCCTCTCCCACTCCCCCTGCTTGTGTTCCCTCTCTTGCTGGCTGTCTGTATCTCTGTTGAATAAATAAATAAAATCTTTAAAAAAAAATAGGGCTGAATTATACCCAGTTCAATTGGTTATTTTATTTTATACTTTTAGGATGCTGTAAGAAAAACATTATTTAAATGTGTCTTGGGGCGCCTGGGTGGTGCAGTCGTTAAGCGGCTGCCTTCGGCTCAGGGTGTGATCCCGGCGTTCTGGGATCGAGCCCCACATCAGGCTTCTCCGCTGAGCCTGCTTCTTCCTCTCCCACTCCCCCTGCTTGTGTTCCCTCTCTCGCTGGCTGTCTCTCTCTGTCAAATAAAAAAATAAAATCTTTAAAAAAAATAATAAAAAAATAAATGTGTCTTAATTAGAGTACTTGAAGTAGTTGGAGATCTTTGTGTTGGTCCTTAGTGGTGATGATAAGGCAATTGGTACTCAAATTAGGTTTAGGCTCAGATCAATACTTTACACTGTGAAATTTTGTTGTCTACTTGGATATGTTCTTAATGCCTGTGAATTTCTCTTGGTCCTAATGAGTGTTCAAAAATAAAGAAAAGCAAGTATTTAAAGCCTTTGAAATTGTGACAAATATATTTTAAGTACCTAAGATCCATTTTTTAAAAAGGAAGAACCAAAGAAACTCCAGCAGACAGAGGAGCAGATTCGGGTAGCCTAACCATTCTCCCCTGCTCATTTTCCTTAAACAAAACAGAACAAATCAATCTCTGAACCACAGAACAACTAGTCACAGGGGTGTAAAAGGAGAGAATGCTGAGAATAAGCGAGAAATATGAATAAGAGGACAGTTTATGAATGTCAAGATGGGCAAATGTTACAGATGCCAGACACAGAGGATACAGGTGGGAATGATCCAGACTCTTCTGTACGAAAAGTATTAAGTTTAGCTAGAAAGCTCAGAGGAAAAATAGTCTTTCGATTTTTGGAGAAATTAATTTAAAAAGCAGTCATTTCCTTGGTGCTCTGGGAATTGAAGACACTTTTTTTAAAAAAAAGATTTATTTATTTATTTGACAGAGATAGCCAGTGAGAGAGGGAACACAAGCAGGGGGAGTGGGAGAGGAAGAAGCAGGCTCCCAGCAGAGGAGCCTGATGTGGGGCTCGATCCCAGAACGCCGGGATCACACCCTGAGCCGAAGGCAGACGCTTAACGACTGAGCCCCCCAGGCGCCCCTGAAGACACTTTTGCACAAGTCTGGAGCCTGGGGGATTGGGGGCATCTCTGCAGTGTGGTGAAAGGACACTAGCAGTCTGGAGACCTGGGTTCTAGATCCAGATCTGTTGCTGACTAATTGTGTGGTCTCAGTCACTTTCCTTCCTAGGTCTGTTTTTGGTTAAGTATAAATAAGGAAGTTAAATAGAATACTTTTAAGTCTAGTTAGTCTTTTATTTAGTCATTTACAAATAGTCAGGAAGGACCTACTGGGTCTGTACCAGGCACTAATCACAATCTTAAATTGTATGATCATTGAAACTTATGTTCACTTTTTTTTTAATTTTTAATTTTTTAAAAAAGATTTTATTTATTTATTTGACACAGAGAGAGAGAGGGAGATCACAAGTAGGCAGAGTGGCAGGCAGAGGGGAGGGAGAAGCAGGCTCCCTGCTGCGCAGAGAGCTCAATGCAGGGCTCAATCCCAGGACCCTGGGAACATGACTCGAGCTGAAGGCAGACGCTTAACTGACTGAGCCACCCAGGCACCCCTTTTTTGTTCACTTCTGTATTGAAGCTTCACTTGGTCAGCATTTATTTCGCTACCTTTCCCCAGTCCCGCTGAAGGTTCTGCCATTGTTTTCAACACAGTGATTCTGTTTTTGGACTTCATCACTTCTCATTACAGATGCCGAGTGGGTGAGAACTGGTGGTACCGAGGTGAACACTGTGAGGAGTTTGTGTCTGAGCCCTTGGTCATAGGAATCACCATTGCCTCTGCAGTTGGACTTGTCCTCGTCTCTTCTGCTCTTGTCTTCTTCCTTGTCAGGGCTCTTCAGGCTCATTCTGTTAGGAGAGAAACAGAGAGGCCCATCAGGTAAATAAGAAAAATTGCTCTCTGACAGAATAAAATGTTCCTTTTACTCATTTATTTTGTCCTTATTATATGCCAAATATTGGATAAGGATGTGGGTGGAGAAAAACTATAAGGTTGAATAAAAACATGGTCATCCCTGTCCTCAAAGGGTGTCAAATTGGAAACAAACATAAGCAGCAGTATGAATAAGATGAGGGATAAATTTGTTTTGCCTGGGAAGAGAGTCTTAGAAGTTTTAATGATGGTTATGATATTTAGCTGGATACAAGAGTAGATGTTTGCTCTGAAGGTGGCTAATTGAATGAGCATGAGCAAAGTCAGGAGGCATCCATGAATCTCAAGGGCACACTGAAGGAATGGCATTGTTGAATGTGGCCAAAAGGCCTGTTCCATGGTGGGGAGTGGTTATAAGGCTGATGGACAAGAGGTGAGGCCCTTGTGTGATGACCAGATCTGTTAGTTTGTTCCTTTTGGCTCATTCCCCTGGTAATTAGCCAGATTTCTATTTATTTATTTATTTGTTTGTTTGTTTAAAAAAGGTTTATTTATTTATTTATTTGACAGAGAGCCTGTGTGCACGTGCATGAGTGGGTAGAGGGGCAGAGGGGGAGAATCCTCAAGCAGACTCCCCTCTGAGCACAGAGGTTACTGTGGGGCTCGATCTCACCACCCATGAGATCATGATCTGAGCTGAAACCAAGAGTCAGAGACTCAACTGACCGAGCCACCCAGGTGCCCCATAATTAGCCAGATTTGAAATCTGGGTAAGAATCTGACAAGAACTGAAATCTGGTTTTCTGGTTAGTAGCTTCATTAATGGGGGAAATAAAACCTGCCCAGCTTAGTCAGCTAGGGAGTCAAAGACCTGTTAGGTGTTATGTGATTGTGATCCCTGTTTGTACTTTGCTTCTGTGCTGCTAGAGTCTATAAGAGCTACTGCTTCGAGTTCAGGTTACCTTCCCTCACCCCCTGGCTAAGGAGTCACCTCTTCTAGTTTCCTAGAATACCCAGGACATATTCCATCCTTGTTCTTACACTTTTTATTCACTCTGACTTTGCAGTAGAGTGTAATCTCATTCAGGACAGGGTTCCAACAAACTCTGTGTGTCATCAGCATCTAGGATAATCCCAGGCACACAATCAGTGCTCAGTAAGTATTTGTATATCTGAATTGAATTTCACTGAGGTCTCCCTATATTTATTTTCTATCAATTTCTCTGTGCGGTTATATGGTTACATGCTGATATTGGTTTGCATACTCCGGGAATGATGGAGCTGTATTCATTTAATGATATACTATCTGTTGACAGACATATTCCCCCATCAACATTTATTGATAAACACTGTGGGGCAAATAAAGATAAATGAGACATGAAACAGTAATTCCATAGGGCACTTGCCATGTAGCTGGGGAGATAATACTGATAATAATGTTTGAGATTGATCTGGATATTTTTCATAGTTACCTTCCCACATTTGCATCCAGTTCACCTTTTTCTCGCCCAACAGAAATTTTGCTGCAGGTAAATAGCCTTCTACATAGTTGAGTATCTGAAGAACCTGAACCAACCATACTTTTCTTTCTGTGGCTCCTGCAGGCAGCCCGACAGCCTCTCATCCATTGAAAATGCTGTGAAGGACAATCCCGTGTATGAAAGGCATGTGGCCAGACCCCAGCAGTATGAGGGAGCCTATCCTCAGCACCCCTTCTCTAGTTCTGCAGGTGGAGAGATGATTGGTGGTCTGAGCAAGGAAGAAATCAGGCAAATGTATGAGAACAGTGAGCTTTCCAGCGAGGTAGGAAACTTTGCTTTTCTGTTGCTTCTCTGTTGCTGCTGGTGTGTGTGTGTGTGTGCACATGTGTGTGTGTGTACATGGGCTTCAAGAAAGGATGAAAAATATTTCATGATCAGTTTTTTTTCCTCATGATATCTCCCAGGCGATGTGGTATTGCAGAGGATACAGAATTCTGAGCCGTACCTCATTTCCCACCTAGTGGTTTCTTTTTCCATTGTTAGCAAATGCTTTCTCCTTCCTCCCTCTTGTCCTTAGGAATATATGTCTGGGTTTTTCAGAGTGGTTCCTGCAGTATCCAAACCTCCCATTTCTCTGAAAAGGCCATTCTTTCCTAGAGCTCTCCCCTGGATAGTCCAGAAAGCTAGAACTCCTTCAAAAAAGCTGTTGAAGTTATTCTAATGCAATGTATGGTCTCTTTTTCTTTTCTAAGGAAATTCAAGAAAGAATGAGAATTTTGGAACTGTATGCGAGTGATCCTGAGTTTGTAGCTTTTGTGAGAGAACATCAAATGTAAGCATTTGATCCAGCCTCTTCCTCAGGTTCCTAACAGGGTGCCTTAGAGTAGAGGCACGGGTGTGAGTACATAATTCCTGTCCACGTGACATGGGTTCTGGTGATAACCAATGTTTGTTGAGTTCTTTACAGTTAATATGCCTCCACACAGATTGCCTCATTTATTCTCCATAATGGCTTTTTAAGTTGAATGTTTTGTATTTAATTTTTTTAAAAAAAGATTTTATTGATTTATTTGAGAGAGAGAGAGCATGAGACGGGGGAGGGGAAGAGGGAGAAGGAGAAGCAGATTCCCCACTGAGCAGGGAGCCCCATGTGGGGCTCAATCCCAGGACCCTGGAATCTTGACCTGAGCTGAAGGCAGACACTTAACCGACTGAGCCACCCAGGCGCCCCTGTATTTAAGTTTTATAAGTGAGGAGAGGAAGCCTCCAAGAGATGAAGGGACTTATGATCACAATGATAGCAAATGGCAGAGAAGATTTAAAACTAAGACAGTATCTGTTCTGGCCTAGAGATTCCTGGGCTGTGTCATATTTTCTCTCCTGTTACCATGAATATCACCTGTGATTTAATGCTATATGATATTTTTCATAGACAGTTTCTATGAAAAGCACTTGAGCAGCCATAAATCCTCACATATATTGATGTATGCTTCTAATTCTATCTTTGTAGACACTGGTCAGTATGCTTTGAATTACACAAATCTCATTAAGGTATATTTCCTGCCTTTATCAAGTTCATCTTACATTTCACTCTATCTCTTTCCATTTGCTTTTCTCAGCATGCATTTTGGGCAAGTGTCTGTCACTATTTTTCTTTGTTCCCCAGGATCCATAACCAGACAGGTCACAAAAATAAACTATCTTGTAAAGAGACCATTATGGACGTTAATTGAGTATAGTGGGTGAGATATAATTTGGCTTTGATATTTGGTCCTGCTGCCCTTATAAAGGTACTTCCTCATGGATGGGTTCCATCAAGGCTGGATATCTTCACCTGGCTTTTAGAAGAGAAAAACCAGGGCAATTCAGCCATGCTTGCAGAAGAAATTGATGAAGGGTCATGATAACACACATGACCCTGATGGGAGCCGCTGCCCCTTTGCTCTGAATCCCTTTGTTCCAATAGGCAGCCCCTCACTCATGGTTCTTCTTTGATTAATTGGAACCTGAGGAAACTGAAGATGATGCTTTTTAAATTCCAAATATGGTGGAGACTCCTTTAAAAATCTCTGAACATCTGACGTGGCCCCTGGGAGGTGCTGTCAGCTTTGCTGAATGCTGTGAGAGCACTATTACTGGGAGTCTGCCTTTTAAAGACCAGGACTCCCACTCATTCCTGCATCTCCAGCCAGCAGATGGCCTGTGGCTCCGTTTCAGTATTATCCAATAGAGAGAACATGACTGATGTTTCCTAAGACTCTTTATAAGCCCCTTAGAGCCACCTGCTTGAATGTGTTCCCTGAATTAAAAATGCATTTCATCTAGACTAGGACATCCAAAGAAAGGATTCAGGAGAGCCTAATTAGGGACGCACAGATTAACTACATGCTACAGTTCCTTATGGTAACTTCTGTTGAAATATACCAAAGGAAAAAAAAAATCCATGTAACGAAGATTTAAACAAGAAGATCCAGTGAAACTAAAAAAGTCTACACAGACACTGTAACCTTAAGAAGGATGTTCATTGAGGGAAGACAACATTGAAAAAATGTTAGGCATGCCGTCCATATGACATTTTCAATTTCACTTAGTCTCAGCATTTTCATCTATGAGTAGCCCAAGAATATGTTGGTAGGCTTGATTTATAATTCATAAAAGCATGACATGGTCTTGACAGAGTGGGGCTTCTTTTTTATTGTTTTTGTTTGTTTGCCTTGTTTGTTTTTTAACTCAGCAAAGCACAGAACAACTTCCCGGCAAATAAAGAAAATAGAAAGTGTTGGTGGTCTTAGGAACATAGTTTGGTGATGTATTACAACAAAAGTGCATTTCAGGGCATTCTTGGTTTTCCATTAATTGTTCTCTGTTTTCTTTTTTTCATGTTAGGGAAGAGCTTTAATCAAAACTTCTATTTTGAAACTGATCAGAAGCCTAGAGAAGATGGAGATCACTTGCTACCAATGTCATATGATTAACCTGGATTTTGAACTCTGTTGAAAGAAGAATTTTCTACTGAAAAAAATTGAGTTTGGGGACCAAATTTTTTTTCCAACTTAAAATTTTAGAATGTAGTAAGAGATGTGATAATTTTTATAACTATAAAGACCAAAAGCTGTATTTAAAGAAATTGAAAACTGTATGAGTTCTGGGAAATATTAACAAGGAAAAAATGGCCTGGGAGTTGGAGCTGCATTTGCTCTCTACTTCTGAATCTCTGAAGGTGTATCTCAGTAACTGTGGCTCAGGTTTTCCCAGAGGAAGATAAGGCAAGACTCTTACAGGAGAAGGCAGGCTTAGTAAGTGAATATTTTGTAGTATGTTTGTTATTCTTAGGTGGAATGAGAAGCCTTTGAAGTAGTTTTAATATAGTTTGTAGTCAAACATTCATCTAAATAAAAAATATTAAGTTTTTTTGGCAATTAGACTGCTGGAGAAAAAACAACCTTTTTGCTGCAATATAGAGTTAAGTTTGTGCTCTAAGCTTCTACCAGAGTTTTGAATTTCCTGAGCATGTGAATCAAGACCACATTATTGTTAAGTATGTCAGTATCCTATTTTTTTTTTTTTTTTAGTTGTCAAGGAAAACACATATGTATAATGTTTAATGGGTTCCTGTTAGACTACAGATGAATTTAATCATGTGGACAGGGAGGGAGTGGGCATTGGGTCAAGTGCACACCACTGAGAATATACTTTGCTGATTGGTGGGTGGACTGAGTCCAACTAACGGGCTCCCTGACTCTTCTTCTGCTATCTCATGTGTCCTAGGCAAGTCCTGAATCTTTTGTAGTTCCTGGTATATTAATTTGGAAAGCAGCACTAACTACCTCACATAGTATAGGTTAGCTTGTTTACATTGCTTCTCCTTATGTAATAGCTCTTGTCTAAATTCATTTCTGCTTATAAGAAACATGACAGGACTTGCATTGCAATTAAAATTTTTAAAAACTATATAGGTAGGAAATGTCCACATATTATATAAATTTTAATTGAAAATGGAAGTTTTCCTCTTTCTCTCTAGTATGTTTTCAAATGGGTAGCTTTGGAGGGGGCAAGGAGAGGGCCGAATAATCTTCGCTATTAATATCAAATTGCATATACAAATAGCTTATTATTAATACAGTTATTTTATGTTAGATGTCTTCATGTTTGCCAAAAACAATCTTGAACATTTTGATTTCTTTCTGACCAGATATAATTAACCAGGATAGATTGACTGTAAGATAAAATACTTGGTTCTCATTTTTTTTTTTCTTAACTTGATGATTGCCAATGTCACTCATTGTGGAGACACCCAAAACTAAATCTCTGAGTACGTGGCTCAGTAAAGCTATCCAGGTAGTTTGCCAAGTATATATGGTGTGTGTTTGTATGAAGGTTCCCATATCGGTATTCCTTTTCATTTCCTACTCACTTAATGGATTTTCTACAAGTTCAGTGTAGATACAAGCCACTGCTGGGATGTTTTCTTTTGGGCTCATTTGAAAGGACTTGATAATTATCTTTAAAGCATTATAAATGTTGATGACATTTGCCACTACTAAATGCTTAATTTTATTTGTAAAACTTACAAAGATTTCTGTTTAACTTTTTTCTGTTTTAGACTTTCCCCCTAAACTTATATGTGTTAAATGAAAAGAAAATTTGTTTTTATCACACATTAACCTTAGAATGCAACCATCTGAATGTCTGCTTGCTGGCAGAGTTCTATGTAGATGGGCATAAAAGGAGTCTGGGGGCAAGTCACCACATGGGACAGTTAGGAGAAGCACAAATTAAAAGAGCTAAAGAAGGATCGTTGTTTTCCAGAAGCCAAGCAGTAAAGTGGGAATTTGAGAATTCTGACATGTCTGTCTGTGCTTCCCTTTTATACGACCTTTTCGTACAAGAGTAAATCATTCAGCCCTACATGAATGTCTGCTCCACACCTATTAAATAGAAGAATAAAGGAACTCCCATACTCTCAGGGAGAGACTTGGAAGCCTCAGTCCAGGAATAACAACTTCTGCCCTACTCTTGCTGTAGCTGAACCACAGCGGGAAAGATCAGACAATGTGGTTTCCATGGTGAAGATCCATAGGGCTAAAGGATCTATTGCTCTGACAGGGCAGAGGACACCGGAAGAGCTTCTTTTTAAAAGAGCTTTCCCTGAGGCAGTTTAATGGCATATTCATGGTAAAAGTATAAGGGCTAAACTCTCCTTTAGGTTGTGTGAGTATTGGAACATTCTCATTAACCTAGTAATAGAGTATTTAATAAAAATATCACCTTATTTGAAAACAATAAAATGCAGTTAGCACTAAAAGTGCATGCTGAATAACTCACACTTTTTTTTTTTTTTTTTTGGATTCATAAAGTGCTTTGGAGTCTTGTATATATAGCCTTTATCACTGAGTGTACATACACAATTACTGTTTTCCTGGGTCTGGATGAAGGAGAATTTATTTGATAAATAAGACTCCATTTCTACCATGGCAAAGTTTTAAGGGTATTTGTTCACATTTATGTGCCCTAAAGTCATTTACTACTTAATAAAACAAGTGTAGGTTTTACTGGATTTTATTCCCACTTCTTTGTTTTTTCTTCTCCAGTATCTAGTTACTATGGGTTGGTGGCTCCCCCTTTCCCTCCCCTTTGTTACCACATAGTGAATTGTAATGTAGTTGAACAACCTGACTTAATAGTACTTGTGACAAAAAGATGGGAATTGCACAAATACTTTTTGTAGGCCCTAAAAATATGTTGGCTCAAATGGTACCCGAATTAGTTATTCATTTGTGTGCTTGTTTTATAAGTTTGCCTTACATTTCATGATTTTTAGGCAGCTGGTATCATTGTGTCATTTCCATGTTTTCAGTAAGGGATACTCTGACATCTATCAGTCTGTGAATCGCATATTTATTTTGAAATGGGAAGAAAAGGCAACATATTTATTCTGTAAGGAAATAGCTGATTTAGGAGAATAACTTATCTTTATTAAATTGAGATGTTTTAACCTTGAAAAATATGGGTCAGTTTCTTTTTTTTCTTTTTTTCTTTCTAAAATGTCTCTAACAAGTCCCTGTAGGAATGGGTGGGACCAGCCTTCCTCATTTACAATCCAGCTGTGATGAGTAATGGAGCCTAGCTCATTCTATTCCCTAGTGTGTAATAAATGTGGAAAAACAGTGTGAAGGGCACAATCCTCAAATCAATTGTGTTGTGTTACATAAAGGATCCTGGCTGGAGGTGATAGGGTGGGAGGGTACCAGAAAGTAATTGATGATGTAAAGAATCTGCCTGGGAATTATTTTGACTAATGTTTTTTATAACATCTTACACTACTATGAGTTAATAAGATGCAGGTTAAACCACTCTCCGCAGGGTAGTTAAGCACAGATTAAAACATTCCACTATGAAATTTGCAGCTATGACCTAGATTAAATGACCCCTTATTCTGGCTTTTCTCTTTTTCACTTATATTTAGTTATTTCTTTATATATTAAGGGTATAAATAGGAAAAAAGTAAATGTGGTATTAGACAAAAAAAGGCATAATTATTTATGTGTCAGAATTATGATTCTAAAGTGATTGTGTACATGCCATAATATATATTGAGTATGGGGTATGGATAATGAAAGATTCTTCTTTTTTATCTTGTTTATGACATGTTATGTAAAGTATAGATCAGGTAAGTTCATGTTACTGTACTGCTTTCTTAAAATGCTCTAGTCTTAATGTTCACTAACTAGAAATAAAAATTTAAAAATCTTTATATAAAATCTGTCTTTTCTCATGTATATAATTGTGCTATTTTTATTATTAATAAACTTTTTTTATTTTAGAGATAGTGCAAGCAGGAGGAGGGCCAAAGGGAGAGGGAGGGGGAGAGAGAGAGAGAGAGAGAGAGAGAGAGAGAGAGAGAGAGAATCCCGAGTAGACTCTGAGCTGAGCATGGAGCTCTATGCAGGGCTTGATCTGGACCCGAGCTGAAACCAAGAGTCGGCATTTAACGAACTGAGCCACTGGGGTGCCCCAATAAATTTCTCTTTTAAGAACCTCCCTACATTTTTGTTTTTTTGTTTTTTTTGGTCAATTAGAAGAAAACATTGTAGACTGTAGCAACAGTTGTGTTGTAATTACCAGAGATACACACAATGTGACTATGGTATGGAAATGAAAATCATTCTTGCACTAATCTTTGTGTAGTGAGAATGTAGGGGAACTGAGGACAAATTGAGAGCCCAATTTTTGCCTTAAATTCTGTTGATAATGATGCTGAGTCATTATTTGGCCTGTCTTGAACTTTACTCTTTTAAACTCATAGAAGCTTTCATTTTTTCTTCATTTGCTTAAGGCAGGGATGGGAAGAAAACTGATGGAGTTGGTTAAAGAAAGATTTGTGGGGGATAGTAGCTAGCACCAGCTGTTCTGTAGCTAGAGAAGGAATTGGTGACCTGTCTAAAAAGAACAGAAAACACATAAATATGGTATTAGCAGTCTAAAGCTATCCTGCATGGGAAAGGCAGAAGGAAAATCAGCTACGACCTATCTAAGCATCAGCATCAGAAACCTCAATTTTCAGTCTCTTTCCTTCTTACATTTGCCTCTTGGCTTTCTGGCAATAAGGCATGAGGAAATCCTAAATCAATTTTAGAAAGAGGAAGGTAGTCTTAATCTGATTCCAAAGACTGTATTATAAAAAGACAGGGAGAAATGTGTCTAATAAAAATGCCTGTTAACTGATTAATTAGTGACCTAGTTTTAGTTACTAATTAGGAGAAACAGTGAGTAATAACCCTATTTTTAATAAGTCTGGTCAGGGTAAGCCCTAGTCACTGTTAGCTCTCGCCCTCATGATGCTGGTCGGCTTTCTAGGTACTTAAGTATAAGTCCCATCTGAGCTAGTCCTTGATGGGCTGTGTTCCATGAACTAAACTTTAAATTATCTTCTCACCAACACACACAAATATTTTGTGTCCCCCCCCTTTAAAAAAAAGATGTATTTATTTGAGAGAGAGGAGAGAAAGAGAGAGAGCATGAGTGGGGGGAGGGCCAGGGGAGAGGGAGAGAGAATTTCAAGCAGACCCTTCACTGAGTGGGGATCCTAACACAGGGTTCAATCTCATGACCCTGAGATCCTGACCTGAGCTGAAACCAAAAGTTGGATGCTCAACTGCCACCCAGGTGCCCCCTGTCTTTTCTCCCCACCCCCTGCTTCTTCAGTGCAAATAAATCTCTGCTAAGGTAACAATAGCTGTTAAGGAATCATGATTTTTTTTTTAAAGATTTCATTTATTTATTTGAGAGAGAGATCATGTGAGTGGGGAGGGGCAGAGGGAGAGGGAGAAAGAATTTGAAGCACTGAGCTCAGAGCTCTATGTGGGGCTTGATCCCAGGACCCTGAAATCATGACCTGAGCAGAGACCAAAAGTTGGACACTTAACCGACTGAGCCACCCAGGTGCCCCAAGGAATCATGATTTTCTGAGTAACACCAAAATGGTATGTGGGCTTTCTGAATATAATTCATTTTTCCAAATGAAGAACTCTCATTGTCAATATTGCACACACATGGCAGGTTTGGGGAAGAATATGCATATTTTCGGCAGGCGGGTCTTTAAAAGAGTCTCAGAAAATCAACAAAAACTTCTGTCACGCCCTTTTCTGTACCATGTACATGCTTTCATTCCATTATTCACTAACACTTCTATAATTTTTTAAATTTGTGTCACTGACTTTCCACTAAACTGAGTTCTTTGGTGTTAGAGTCATGTCTTGCAAATTTGCTGTTCATGAAACCAAAGAATGGTTTGTTTACTGTAGACAGAGTTTGTCTACAGTAATTATTAATTCAATTGGCTTGAGATATTGGGTCATATGTGGATACCTATTTTATGACTAGCAAGCAAATGATTAATTTGTCTTTTGGGAACAAATTAAGTGGACCTCTGAGTAGTTTGCAGACTTTTAAAATATATGGTTTATAGAGATTTTAAAATAACCATAAGTGTGTCAAGAGATCAGCTTCATGCATTTATATCTATCTTATTCTCATTGAGTTATTCACAGATCATAAAGCAGAAAACATTTTACTATCAACATATGGAATGTTACATCCAGATGTAGTAACACTTCTGGGTTTCTCAACCACAGACTCAAGGAGGAAGCCTGGATGAAGAGGAAGAGTGTGAGGAATGTGCTAGGATAGTAGATACAAGTTTCCCGTGTACGACTGGTGAAGGAGTGAAGACTGGGGAGCTTGTAGAAACAGGTAGGTTTGGAGGAACAAAAATTTGACTTCACTTTCTATTGATAGAGTTGGGAGCATAATGCGTATAGAAAGCATTGTTTAGTCTTAAAATACAAGTGTTATTTTAAAAATTATTTTATTTCTTGTTTATTTCTTTATTGCGTAGGGCGGAATAAAATAAAGGCAATAGAGAGCAAGATGTGACTCAGTTCGTCCCTTTCTTCAAACCGACCAACCTCAACAAAACACTACCAGAGAGAGGGATAAGTAGTTGGTTAAACCTGCCAGTTTTATTTATGTTCTTGTAATGCTATCTTTTGAAAGTTAGTGATGCTGTCCCTTCAAAAGTGGTCATGTTTATCCTGTGCATAGCAGCAACCGATTTTGTTATTTCCTCTTAGGTTCCCCATGTTTACCATAGGGGAAAATTGGTAACTAAATCCTAGCAGAGTGGCTGGTGTCTCGGTCCTCCAAAGGAAAAGCCCTGAGAGGGGAGGCTTCATGCCAGATTCCTCCAGGTCATATTTCCTATATATGATATAAGGTCTTGGAAGCATCTGTTTGGCTCTATGTTCCTAAGGGGGTGGGTATTAGTCTTGCTCAGTGTCAGATAATTGGCAAATACTCAACAAGGATGATATTGCTGCTTATATGATACCATCAAAGGTTTGTGGCTTACCAAAGCAAATGTTAAATATTTTATTGCTTATAATGAATGAGGGAAGTATATTTATGATTCAGATTTTAAATTGCTATTGCTCTGAAGTCACAGAAAATAAAACAGATTAAAAATTTTTTGAAGTTTGAGGAAAAATCAAATTGTAATTATTTGATAAAACAGATGTGGGTTTAATCTCTAATTGACTTTTGTAATTAGTAGTTATGATGCTCCTTCCCCTGCCTTTTAAAAAAATTTTACCATGGGCACCATTTTTCCACTTAAAAGCTTTTTATACAGAAAACTTTTGTGAAATTTCTTTTCCTCAAAGAATCTGTGCTTTTTGCTAACTTAATATCTTATTTACTATAAATGAGAGAAGGCTGATGATCTAAATTAAAGAAAAAATTGTTCTTTATCTTTTCTTTTTTTTATACTATTTGGATTTGGAATGCCATAGATAAAATAAGCATCGAGATCACATTCTACCATTTAGTGATAATTTCATTTTAGGTGAATAATCAGTAATTCACGTTGCAGTATCTGCTGGAAAAATGGATTTAATGGCCTGTTTCCAGAGCAGATAATACTCTTTAAAGTATTTACATAAGGAGATGTTAGGTTGGAATTGCACCTTTAAGATGCTCTCATTTCTTTTAAAAATGTAAATGTAAAGATAACTTATTTCTAGAGAGATTTATTTTCCTTATGAAGTGCTCTCCATGACAGTGTGTAATGATCTCTCTTCCTCATAAAAGAAAGCTCTAAAACACATGTTAAAGATTGGAAATACCTTCTGTTCAATACTGTCAGCCAGGCAAAATTTTCCATTGCTTCACTTTTTCTTATTTTACTTTCAAATTTGCCAGTGATGTTTCAAAATCAGCATTTAACTTGGAATTGCAAAGCAGCAAGCTTAAATGGACTTTCCATTAATGAACAGGTTTAGACATTATTCTGTTTTGAGGATCACCTTAAATTAATTTTGACTTAAAAATATAAAATTGATATTTTGGAAAGATCTATAAAATCAGGTGATTCTTCTCAGTTTTATTAAACCAAGATGGAGAGAATAGGAATCTGGTAATTTTTGTGAACATGTTATAAACACATTGGCTTTCCCGGAATTTCTTCAGGGCCCAGGTGGGAGACACATTAATTGATGGTATTTAATCATTCCTTCTTGTCCCTCGCCTGTGATACACTGTGCTGCCCTCATCTACACATTTCCATCAGGACTTCACAGTGACCATCACTTGGGATGGCTCAGCAGTGTAGCAGGGGAGGGGCCAGATCCCTGCTGTCTGTTCCAGAACTTACTGGGGAAAGATGAGAGTTACATGGCAACCTGCAGAGATAAATATGTTATCCTTACAATTCAGTTATTCCAGAGTTTCCACCTAATTGTCTTAAAAACCTCTTGTCACTAACACCATTTAATTTAGAACAGATGATTGGGTTAAATTATTACCTCAAATGTTCACTGTTGAGGCCATCTTTTTTTTTTTATTATGTTATTTTAGTCACCATACAGTACATCATTAGTTTTTGATGTAGTGTTCCATGATTCATTGTTTGCATATAACACCCAGTGCTTGTATTAAGGAGGGCATGTGTTGTAACGAGGCCATCTTTTATTGCAGTTATGTGCATTGAAACATAATTTTGTTGTTGTT
Organism: Ailuropoda melanoleuca; assembly: GCF_002007445.2. Lineage (NCBI taxonomy): Eukaryota > Metazoa > Chordata > Mammalia > Carnivora > Ursidae > Ailuropoda > Ailuropoda melanoleuca. The sequence goes on along the minus strand of NC_048218.1, from coordinate 46,344,532 downwards.
TGTCTTTGTTTTTGTTTTTTTTTAGAGGGGAAAGGCAAAGGGAGAGGGAGAGAGAATCTTAGGCAGGTTCCACACCAAGTGTGGAGCCTGATGTGGGACTCCATCTCACAACCCTGAGATCATGACCTGAGCGGAAATCAACAGTTGAACTCTTAACCAACTGAGGCACCCAAGTACCCCTGAAACATAATGGTTTTTTAACCTCTCAACTTTTATATCGATTTAAGGGGTGATAATATTCCCATTCCCAGGTTATAAAACGATTCCTCGGAAGCAGAAAAGGAAGTAAAATACCTTGAGAATTTCCCCATTTGAAGTTTCTTTTTATTATCTAGGAGACTGGAAAATAAAGTAATTCTAGGCAACAGAGGTGGTAACAAGACTTGATTTTCCAGTATTAATCTATTTGCCAAAATTTAGACCATGTACAGAACTCACAAGCCTTCCAGGTCTGAAAACCTAACTCCCATCTCAGCCACCATTGAGGAGAGAGGTACTCTTGTGTTGATGGGCACAAGTAATATATCTCTGCCTTGCCCCTCCTCTTAATGTGACTTCTTGTCCCTCTGCATGTTTTGAGTTGCTGATGACTTCTAGCTCTGGCATCCTCTTCTTCCCTGGCCACAGTGATCTGTGTGTACTCATGGTTACTATGTGAGCTCAGTGTCTGTGCTCCACACTCATCACCTTCACAGAGATCTTGTGTCCGCGGCTGTGCTGCACAGTGCCAAGTGGATGGGAGGGCATGTCGGGCTGAGTGGCTGAAAACGGAGACTGAAAGTACCATCTGTTGTTAGAGTAGCTAGTAGAGGTGTGGCAGATGCGTAATACATCTTTTTCCCTAGCCCTGAAACTAGTCACTCTTGTTAAGATGAACACTAAGTAAAATCAGCTGGTCTACATGTAAATATTGTCATTGAATTTATATTCCTAAACGAATAAGTTTTTTTTGTTTTGTTTTGTTTTTGTTTTTAATAAAGATATTGTTGTCTCTTTCATATACCTCTTTGGTCTGCTACTAGTTTGTATGTCCTGTGTGATTCTGGAATTAGTGAAAGAGATGGCAGCTCTCATTTAGCCATAGTCAAATTTTATACCTTTTTAACAGGTAGGCAGGTTTCTTCCTACTCGTATAACCTGGTTTTGGAGCATGCAAAATAATTTCCATATTTGGATAATCAAAACATAAATGAAAATTTGGGCGAATTTGCTTCATGAAAAGCCTCCTTATTACCTGAGGATTATCCAGTGTCTTACCTTATTGATTCCTGGGGATGCTCTTCTAAGTCTCTAAATACCTTTTCTCCAGGGAGTTTTAGAATGGTGCAGAGCAGAAAATAAACACTGGAATAATTCATAAACATTGGCTAAATAGAGAACAAAAAGAGAAGAATGAAAAGCAGGCTATGATAAACATATACTTTAAAAATTTCTGGCCAATATTTGTCCTAGGCTTCCCCAAAAGAGTTAGAATCATAGTTTATCGCTGGATTCTGATAACCAGGGGGTAGGGACTTGGGCAAGGAGAAGCTAGCAGCAATCAGGGACCTGGTTTTCAGTTGACCATGGCTGGTCAGAATCTGAGACACATGTGGTGGTAGTGTGGAAGAGGTGGCAGAAGGTCCAGAAAGGCTAATAACTGAGGCATAGATCATGGTTTCAGAATTAGGATGGGCTGAGGTTAGCATCAAGACAGGCAAACCAAAGGCAGTTATTTCTAAAGTCAAGTCAATGAGAGCCAGAAGCTGCTAGAAAATGCAGAAGTCCAACACAGGAGCTCTGAGGTCCAAGTCAGGGTCCAGGATGAGAGTCCATAGCAGATGAAAGAAAAAGACATCAGTGAACAAAGGAACAATCTAACAAGGGTCCCTGCAATGTGAAGAAATTTCTTGTCCCTGTGTCTGGGTTTAAATGGCTCCTGAGGGACAAGAATTTCTCCCCTGGTGCTGCCTGGGCTCTGCCACAGAAGCAGGCATTGGAAGAGCCTGGCTGAGGCTGGGAGGCGAGGGTAAGGAGCAGTAGTGTGGAAATGACAATGAAAATCAAGGGTGCCTGATTTCCCAGGGGTAGCCCTGTGGTGCTGGCCACCGAGTTACTGGGTTATTCTGAATTGTCAATTCTGAAATTTACAGAAGGCCATATTGATTTAGTCTAAGGGTTCTTCTTTTTGTAAATTAGTCTAAAAGAAAATGCCACCAAATACAGCCTTTAAAATGCAATGGAAAACATTCCATATAGGCACATAATTCTGCCTTATAGTAATAACCTCTGGTCATAGTATTGAAAAGTGAACATAAATCAACATCTAATTGATGGCATAAAAAGCAAACTACCAATGCATCTTGTTTCTCTTTTTAAAAAGATTGATCCATTTATGTTAACAGGCATTATATTTCTGTTGGTATTTGTTTTACAAACTTATTCCTGGCTTTACTCTTGAATATCTCTTGTTGCCTGTTACTATTGAATGCTGGTCTCAAAAAAGCAATGTAGTTGCTTATTTTCAGTTCTCATTTGGTAATGAGACATCTCTATTACCTACTAATTGTGAATTCCTTATTTTTAAAGTTTATCGAGTGTGTTTTGGGGTTAAGTGCTTTATATACGGTATTTTTTCACATTATTTTTATATCTGCCTTCAGCAATGTTTCCAACCTGTTAATAGAGTTAGTCTTAAAGCTATTCAAAATTGTGGGACCTCACAAACAGCCATTTAGATACAAAATTTAACATGACTGAAGAAAAAAAAAGAGATGCCAGTTTTTCTGAGTTGCCCCTTTTTAGGTACGTCACTCAATTAATGGTGCAACATTAATGTTGAACCCAACGGAAGGGCTGAGAAAGTGTATTTTTTTCTTTTTTAGGATAGTTTTAAAAATATGGAGTAATAGGGGCACCTGGATGGCTCAGTTGGTTTGGTGTCTGCCTTTGGCTCAGGCTCGAATCGAGCCCCATGTTGGGCTCCCTGTTCAGTGGGGAGTCTGATTCTCCCTCCCTCTGCTCCTGCACTCTCGCTCTCTCTCCCCCCTCAAATAAATAAAATCTTTAAAAAATAGAGTAATAAATCTCCATTGAATTTTGAAAAATATGGGAAAGTGTAAAGAAAACAAATCATCCATGGTTTCCCTCCAGAGATAGCTGTTATTATTTTGATGTATTTCCTGTCAGTCTTCTTTCCTCTTTTAATCTAATATTACACAAAGGGCATTTTCATTAAAAATTCTTTAATTACATATCAAAAACATTCTACCATGTAGATCAGAGGTAGCAAGCTGATAGTATGTGGTCCAAGTCTGTTTGGCCTTTGCAATATAAACAAATATTTGAATTAGTTGACAAAAATATTTAAAAGCAGGGGATTTCCCATCACCTAGCCCACTTCACTTGTCTGGGTGACCTATTTGGCCACTTTCAGCACATGCTTTGAGAGTTCTGGGATGGCTCTACCAAAAGTTATATTAGCCACTCACATATTGTGATTTATTTTAGATTATTTCTGTTTTTAAAAATTGCCAGAAGGACTAATGGAAGCAATACCATTGAATTTTCTGAATTTCTGAATATTTCCTCAAGAAAGATTTGTGGGTTTATTTATTTAATTGAGGTTTCAGGTTTTTTCTTATCATGTTTTCTTGGCAATCAAGTCATAGAAACTTCTTTCCATTTGGCCAGTCTGCTTATAGTATCTGCAAAGCAGGTTCTTGGACTGACTGCAAGGGTGTTAACCAGACTGGGCCTCCTGCTGGCTTGGCATGGAGGGGCCATCAGCAGCCAGCATGAGAGCATGTCCAGGCCTGACTTTCCACTCACCTCTTTTGCTAAGACTTTGGCTCAAGTGAATTTGGCCAGGGTATCTTTTAATTTATTATTTTAAAAATCAAAGGTGAGTTAGTACAAGTTAATTTTTATGATATTTGGTCACTTTTTACTTGACTATAAGATCACTATTAAAAAGTGAGTTTTTACTGTCATCATTTAAAAATATTCTTTTTTTTTTTTTTAAAGATTTTATTTATTTATTTGACAGAGATAGAGACAGCCAGGCGAGAGAGGGAACACAAGCAGGGGGAGTGGGAGAGAAAGAAGCAGGCTTATAGTGGAGGAGCCTGATGTGGGGCTCGATCCCATAACGCCGGGATCACGCCCTGAGCAGAAGGCAGACGCTTAACCGCTGTGCCACCCAGGCGCCCCCATTTAAAAATATTCTTAATTTTTTATTCTGAGTTATAAATTTTTGGGTGTTGTTTCAGTTTATCACTATACTATAATATTTAGAAAAATACTTATTGAGAATTTCAGCACCTTGTTGTGGGAAAGTCAAAGCGGCATGAAGCACGGTCCTTCCTCTTGTAATCTAGTTGGGAAGACAGGACTCAAACACAGAGAATATATCAAGTACTTGATTTGATGGAGCAGGTTATTTCTAGAGCTCAGGAGAGTCAGAGGAAGAGAGAGTTCATTGTGGGGTCGATAGGATGAGCCAGGACGGTTAGCCCAAATTGAATTTAGGTTCTAGCAGACATTATTGGTGAGTAGGGTGAGAGTGCTTGCTGCACAGAGGAGACTGGCCCACCAGGGTAGAGCGTTCAGGCTGGGAAGCCGAGGGAGATACATTGAGATGGGTGGGAGGTGCCGTGGCTGTAAGGTATGGAGCACCAGACAGAGCATGGTGAACTTACTCTGATAGACAGTAGGAAGCCCTTTTAGGTAAGAAACATGCTGATGGCAGCCCTTGGGGGACTTTGTTTTTCTTTCCTGGCACTGTCACTGTGTTGTACAGGCATATTGTTGTGCTTCACTTTATTGGGGTTTGCAGATAATGTATTTTTTGCCAATTGAAGGTTGGTGATGACCCTGCATGAAGCAAGTCTAGTGGTACCATTTTCCAACAGCATTTGCTCATTTCATGCCTCTGTGTCACATTTTGGTAATTCCCTCAATAATTCAAATTTTTTTCATAATTGTTATATTTGTTATGGTGATCTGTGATAAGTGATCTTTGATGTTACTACTGTAATTGTTTCAGGGCATCATGAACCATGCCCGTATAACATGGGGAACTTAACTGACAAATTTTGTGTGTGTTCTGACTGTTCTACAAACAGTTTTCCTGTCTCTGTTCCTCTCCTCGAGCCTCCCTATTCCTTGAGACACAGTATTAAATCTAGGCCAATTAAAAACCGCGCAATGGCCTCTATATGTCAAGTGAAAGGAAGAGTCAATTGATATGGCAAACTTTATTGTTGTCTTATTTTAAGAAATTGCCACAGTCACCCCAGCCTTTAGCGACCACCATCCTGCTCAGTCAGCAGCCATCAACATTGAGGCAAGACCTCCACCAGAAAAAAGATTATAGTTGGTTGAAAGCTCGGATGATAGCATTTTTTTTTTTTTTTAAAAGAAGGCTCCATGCCCAATGTGGAGCCCAGGGTGGGGCCTAAACTCACCATCTTAAGATCAAGACCTGAGATGAGATCAAGAGTCTAACACTTAACCAATTGAGCCACTCAGGTGCCCTGATGGTTAGCATTTTTTAACAATAAAATATTTTTAGGGGCTTCTGGGTAGCTCAGTTGGTGAAGCGTCTGCCTTCGGTTCTGGTCATGATCTCAGGGTCCTGGGATAGAGCCCTCTTTGGGGCTCCCTGCTCAGTGGGGAGTCTGCTTCTTCCTCTCCAGTTGCCCCCCCTGCTCGTTCTCTCTCTCTCTCTCTCTTTCTCTAATAAATAAAATCTTTTAAAAAAATAAAATATTTTAAAATAAGGTATGCACATTGTTTTTAAAGGAATAGTGTTATTGTACACTCAGTAGACTGTAGTATAGTGTAAACATAAATTTTATAAGCACTGGGAAATTCATTTGAGTAACTTTATTGTGATATATCCTATATTGTGGTGGTCTGGAACTGAACCTACAATATCTCCAAGGTATGCCTATATAATATTAGAATATAAAAGGTATGGAGGTAAGGAGGCCAGTTCAATGGCCATTGTCGTAGTTCAGGCATGATGTGATGAGGGTAGGTATGTGGAATATTTTATAGAAATGAATGCATTGAAGAAATTTTATATGGGGAAAGTTGACAAGATTTAAAAAAATGACTAGGTATGGAGTAGAGAAAAAGAAAAAAATCAGATAACTCTAAAATTTCAAGTTCTGAGCACCAGCATTATGGAGTTTTTAAATAGAAACAGGGATACTTAGATTGGGTTTTACTTTATGTCAGAAAGGATTGTATGTCCAGCTTTAGAAATGATTTCTACTTCTCCCTTGGCCCCCTCTTCTCTTGAGGTTTTGTTGTTTTGCTGATATTAGAGTGCTAGATGGTGAGTTTGAGGTTGAGGAATAGTGGGTTAACAGTTTACTTTTGAAAGATACAAGATTTTCTTCTAAGATTAATGAACTATTTATGTTCCAGCCTAATTAACTAATTAGCCTAATGTTACCAAGACAAAGATCATGAGTTTTGTTTCCTTTTGTTCCCATATGAACTAGTTAGTTTTGCTCTGCTCTTTGGCAACATACTTTGCTCCCAATTGTAAATGAACAATTTACAAATTCATGCTGTTAACATCAGAGAAATTAGAAATTTGGGAGACTTAATCAACGCAAATCAATTTCCACTTCCAAAACATGTATATGCATACCCATGGACCCATGGGGGCACACATACTCACATGTGTGAACACACACATCCAGATCCATGGCTTTCTTATAGTGGGTTAATATATTTTTTTAGAGCCTTGATCATATATTTCTTTACTGACTTATTTACTCTTCAACAATAGTTGTCAAAGAAGGCATAAGAAATGACTAAAAATTAATAGATTTGTGTGTTTTAATGTTTAAACGCTTGGGTTGGGTTGTAGAACAGGGGATAGAGATGCAAACATTACTCTGGGTAATTTTACCTTAAACACTATAACATATGATTGCAAACACTTTAAGAGAAATAAAACTACTAATTTTGAACTCCTTCACAAGGGAATTAACAAGATTAATTCTTTTAATAAGCATGTTGGAATCCATTTTCAAGACTGTTCCTAGGTTTTCAGATTAACATGAACGGGGCATCAAGTATCTCTGTTACCTTCAACAGTCGTTAAAGGCAGGAAAAAATGATTTCTTTTTTCATGTTTGAGGATGAGATGAGCTCTTGGGTGGTCTAAGGGAAAAAGCATCATCAAATAGCAATGGTAGTCAAGTTTCCCTGGGAGGGAATAATGACTTCCCAGCCCACAAACATGGCATCACCACACACTAACCTGTCTTCAGCCTTGACCTCATGTGACATAGTCCTAAATCCTTCTTTGTAGGGGTTTGTGTTCCAAAGAAATGGCAAGAGAAAGAGTGAGTTGAGGCCTTTAGGGCCAAGTGGATCCAAGGAGTGAAGTGACAATTTTAAGAGAAACAAAGATACCAAATGGTTTAAGACAAAGTCAGTCCTAGAGTGCAAATGTTAAGAGAAGGGTGGGAAACTGTACCAAACTGAGACAAAGTGGAGGAAGAGCAAGGTTAGGAATAAAACAAGGGGCTTCCAGATTAGGATTGCCTATGACTTGCTTTTATCAGCTGCTGGGTGAATGTTACATGGGTAGTTTGGATTTAAAGAATGGAGTGGATAACACAAGACCTAGGAATTTAATTGTAATAAAATAAGTTCACCTTGATTTGATTTCATAGTTTCTGGTCTCCTGTGTTAAAAATAAGAAAATAGTAGATGTAGCAAAAAAACCAGAACAATGTATTTTGATTTGTGTTAAACATTCTCAGCCAGATCTGGGAAAAGATATTTAAGACAGCTGTTGAGAAACTGCTTTATTATAAGTCAGTGGAACTAATTCCTGCTGCTAAACATAGGCATTTTGGATAACTTAGTTATCCACAGGGTGTTCTCACTGTTCAGAGCAGGATGTCCTTAGTCTTCTGTACCTTTCATTCATACTGGTTCTCTTCTTGATGATGAAAATGTACAATAGTGACAGTCTGGGTAAATTTCCTGATCACAAATCCCTTCAAATCAAGTGTGTGTGTGTGTGTGTGTGTGTGTGTGTGTGTGTGTGTGTGTGTGTGTGTAGTGTGTGTGTGTGTGTGTGTGTGTGTGTTGATAAATATAGACTTCTGTTAGAAATTAAAGTTCTCAACATTTGTTGCAACATGGACGGCACTGGAGGAGATAATGCTAAGTGAAATAAGTCAAGCAGAGAAAGACAATTATCATATGATTTCTCTCATCTATGGAACATAAGAACTAGGAAGATCGGTAGGGGAAGAAAGGGATAAAGAAAGGGGGGGTAATCAGAAAGGGGAATGAAGCATGAGAGACTATGGACTGTGAGAAACAAACTGAGGGCTTCAGAGGGAGGAGGGTGGGGGAGTGGGATAGACTGGTGATGGGTGGTAAGGAGGGCACGAATTGCATGGTGCACTGGGTGTTATACGCAACTAATGGAGCATCGAACTTTACATCGGAAACCAGGGATGTACTGTATGGTGACTAACATAATATAATAAAAAAACATTAAAATAAAAAAGAAAAAAAAAGAAATGAAAGTATCTGACCAATCCATGTGTAACAAATGACAAGAGCTATAAGGTAGAGGGAGGCACTGTTTCGGGAGTGGAGACAGTTAGGACTCTACTTTCAGTCATGGAGCCATGGATCAGCCACAGTATAACTGTGATGTTGGTCAGGTTACCTCTCTGGGTTTGAATCCCTCATTTGAAAAGCAAACGGGTTTAAAGATTAGCAACTCAAATGTTATGACTGGTACTTGCACATGGGGGTTTATTGTACTTGTTTTCCTACCTTTAAGTAAGTATGTTTTAAAATATTCATAATAAAAAGTAAAAAAAAAAACACATTGGAATATACATAAAAAGCAAAAATATCATCCCAACTCCTTCCTGTAGTTCTATAAGATGGAGCCAAGCTTGTTTCAAGCTGTTTTGCGTAGGAGTCTTATGCAATCAGTTTCTTCCCCTGGAATGATTTTTCCAAATCAATATTGCATTTTTGATCATATTTCCTTGCTCAATTTACATGGAAATGTATGTGTATTTCATGGGCTAAACTGAGTGGCCTGGCATGTTTTACAGTGATTTATAGTCTTTTCATATAAAAATAAATGTCAGGTCTCCAAATATATTTTGAAGGTAATACATTCATGTAAATACTTTCAGAATGGGCTGGAAACAACGGCTCTTTGGATAACCATGTGATTTCCAATAAAGGACACCCTTTATGGATAGGTGATTCATGCTCAGTCTCTGTGAAAATTTAAATTTCTACATCAGTTTTTCTTCAGGATTCCTCTATCCACACCCAGCTTTGGATATGAGACAATCAACCAATGATTTGATCAGCTTGCAAAGGTAAGTTTAATAGGTTTTTTTTTTGTTTTGTTTTGTTTACATGTAAAAACTTCCAGCAAAGGACTGCACTTAATATGGCAATGTCAGTGGCATCAGCAAGCAATTCTACCATTTCAGGTTTATGTGTAAGCAGGCAGTTGTGGGCACTGAGTAAAAGATTCCATAGCAGCCTGCATAGTAGCAGAAGTGACAGAAAAGGCCTGTTTTTAGAAAAAAGACCTACTAATAGTTTGATGATGGAGCAAATTGTAAAGGCTTAATATTAGGATTATTTTGGAAATTCGTGCCTTCTGTGATAGCCACAAAAACTTCTTTGTCAATCTGAGTGCAGTTCTTTTCAGTATGGGACATTGTTTATGAGCAGGACTCTGTGACAGCTGACATTTCGTGACGAAGCCCAGCTCCAACTCTACGAGATAAAATGTCAGTGGTAAGGAACAGGAGTTTATATTCATGCTCATATGCTAACCCAGAATTTAAAGTCAAAAGTCTCTTTGACATTTTGGAAATTGTCCTCAGAAACCTGCCAAAAAGAGCCTTTCCTATTAGGTAATGCTGACCTGGCAGTACCTGGCTTTTGTGAGAGGAAAATGTGGTAGAAATAGAGTAGCAACAGGAAGCCTAAAAACTAGTTTTGCACTGACAAATGAGTACACGTTGCCTAGTTATGGTTTTATAGATCTCTTGTTTTTCTATAGTTTGAAATATTCTGTGGCTGCTTCTAAATTGAGCCTTTTTAAACTTTTCAATTGTCTCATCACTGGTCAGAGATCATGATTTAGAAAAAGGGTCAGAGAATTCATACTCAGAAGATATGAGTTCAAGTCTTGACTTTTTCATATGCTATATATATATATTTTTAAGATTTATTTATTTATTTTAGAAAAAGAGCACGAGTGAGGGGAGGGGCAGAAGGAGAGGGAGAGAGCATCCTCAAGCAGGCTCCCTGCTGAGCAAGGAGTCCAAGGTTGGGCTTAATCCCAGGACCCTGAGATCATGACCTGAGCCGAAATCAAGTCAGCTGCTTAACCAACTGAGCCACCTGGGTGTCCTTAGGCTGTATGATATTGAGTAAGATAATTTACACCTCTGAGCCTCAGTGTCCTCGTCTCTTAATTGGGAATAATTATAAGATGGATCTCATAGATATTAAATGAGATAATATTTGTGAAAAGTTATATCACAAACTGCAAATATTGTATAATAATTATAATTGATAACATCATTAACAGATCTAGAATGACTGAAAGCAAGGCCTTTATAAAGCAATGGAATATTTAAGGGGGAAAATAATTTCTTTTTTTTTTTTTTTTAAGATTTAATTATTTGTTTTAGAGAGAGAGAGAGAGAGCATGAGCAAAGGGGCAGAGAGAGTCTTAAGCAGACTCCACTCAGCTTGCGGCCCCAATGCAGGGCTTGATCTCACAACCCTGAGATCACGATCTAAGCCTAAACCAAGAATTCAGCTCTTAACTAACTATACCATCCAGGCGCCCCAGGGCAAGCTTTTCTTCCTGCTCTTTTTTCTTAAGAAGTTTTCTAGCTAGTATTGACTGGGGCAAAAGAATTTCTAAGCGAAGCATTCCTTAACTGGGAATACTCCTCACAGACTCAGAAACATTCATTTGTTCTCCATAACGTCCTGTATTTGTTTTTCTACTTCAGCGTGGCCAGGCTTTGTAAAGATCCCAAAAGAACAATCCAGAATTGATGTAATGGGAATATATATACTACTTTATGGTCTCATTCCCACAGCTCATTTCCCCTCAATCTTACTTACCATCATTATTTGTTGATAGTATAACCAGTGTGATCCACCAGATACATATAATTGATGTCCAGGCTCTGCTTCAAACTTTCTTTCTTTTTTTTCTCCCTCACCCTTTTTTAAAAAACTAAAGGAAGAAAAAAAAAAGTGTTGATCCAAATGGGCTGGCACCCTTTCCTTCTTTTGTATGTTTGGAATTCCTTCTAGAATACCTCTGGGAATTTGTTATCAGTTTCTATAGCTAGACTATTTCACTCATACGTGCACAGTGGCACTAATTACTAATATTGTGAAATTGTTCCTTCTCAAGGGGATTTTGGAAATACTCTTGTAAAGGGTTTCTTCCATCTGAAGGAGTCGTACTGTGTAAGCACATCCCCAGTGTTAGCCAGGTGAACAGTGAGAGCTTTATAATCTCTTACAAAGAGAATGGCTGGTGATCTTAACATCTTTGGTGTATAGGTTTTTGTGAAAGAATAATGTGAAAGTTATCTTCTTGTTCTGTGGTTTTATCACTGCAAGAGTGACTTGGACTTTACTCATGGACACTTAGGAGTACTGTTACAAGTTCAGCTTTATGCTAGGCAGTGTGCTTGGCTACATTCAAGATCCCTCACTGCCAGGTGAATGGCTATGAATATGCTTGACATTATTCTGATGGCTGTAAAGAGCACATCTCTGTCAGGGTGGTCTTTCCTTCCTGTTTGAAACTTCCTTGCACACGTAAGCAGAGCACCGTATGAGTCTGCTCAGTTTGAACAAGGATTGGTGTTTCTTAATTGATCTTCAGATATCCTGCAGTTCCTGTATTCTGTATCCTGTTGGCTTTTTCGGGCATCATTTATGTCAGGTCTTTCCCCATTACTTTCTATGAGATGTCATGATTATTCAGGCCTTTTTTGGGTCATGACAAATGTCGAATCAGTTCATCCAAGTGGACCTGACAAATGAACTCTGCATACAAGGTACTCTCTTAACAATGTTGTCTAAGAAAGTCTTCATTTTGTAAAAGCTACTCTGAACCCACAAAACCCTAAATTCACTGCACTAAGGAACAGGAACACAAATCTATTAAGCCTAGTAATGATTCACCCCATCACAGTAATGATAAGTAATTGACATTAACAGAGTCAGTAGGTCTTAGGGTGGTTACCATTTTGTCTCACATTTCCTGACTTATGCTTTCAATAGTTGTCAGAAAAGTATGTAAAAGTCCTTACAATCATCACGGGCCAAATATAATAGACTGTATATGGATACTTCTGCTGGGGTAGATGATTCCTCAAGAAGGACGTAAATGACAGAGTTACAACAAATGACATAAAGAGTTAGAAAGGTAGATGGAGATATATATGAACACTGTCTTATGAAAAGCTTTTAAAAATTCTCCTCACGGAAAACCTCCTACACAGTTTGCAGAAAAAGAATAGTCTTCAAGAATATCATGAAGAAATCACAGATTACTGCTGAGGAAATCTGTCCTGATCGAAAGTATATGCTTTCTTGTCTTTGCAGTTTGAACAGGTTCTGCGCTCTTGTGCTGCACATACTGTTTGAAGCAGAAGGGAAATTGTTGTTCTGCTGTTTGTAAAAGTCAGATTTGGTCATGCCCAGGACTGGGGAGTTAAGTGCTCCCCAAGTCTCACATCTTTGGAATATGTGAAAGAGCAAGCGTTTTTGCCAAGATTGGCTTTGCTTTCAGACTTTCCCTTCACCACACTCCAGAGCAGACAGAGCTTGTGGTGTTGAAACCAACCCACTGTCAGGGTGTTTAGGATCACAGGGTGGCATGCTGTGGGTTAGCAGCCCTGGCAGTTCATGTGCTACTTTTATATCTATCTCATTCTGAATCTTCAGCTGGTTTGGGGACTTTTGGTTCTCTAAGGACTGGTTTTATTCAGTGTATAAAATGTTAAAACTTTTATACTGTAATGAATGATAGTTGAAACACTTTCTCTAATTGCCCAAGCGATTCCATGGCTGTAATTTCAGCAAATTTGGAAGCTGTCTTGTTACCTCTGTCATCCCCTCAGGATAATATTTAATTACTTATCAAGTTTTTATTGAGTGACCAAAGGAACATTAATATTTTGGTAAGTACTAGGACAAATATATTAAAGATTAATAAGTCTGAAAGATGCCTCAGTTTCATCCAGGGAAAAACTTAGGCACTAGAGCAATCAGACTTGGTAATTATGCAAACATGCTTTTCTTGTAGATGAGCAGATGTTGTTAGTTTTGACATACCATGGCTAGACTGCAGTATCATACCTCTTGCCATTTTTAGAAACAGAAAAAGGAAGATATGAATATGAATTTCCATGGGGGTGAATTGAACTACTTTATCAGCTGGAAAAGGCAACTGTGTAGAATGTGTATAAGAACTCAAAGAACCTTTGGATCGTAACATTTGTATATTTGGGGTAAATACCTAGTAGTGCAATTGCTGGGTCATAGGGTAGCTCTATTTTTTAACATCTTGAGGAACCTCCATACTGTTTTCCAGAGTTGCTGCACCAGCTTGCATTCCCACCAACAGTGTAGGAGAGTTCCCCTTTCTCCACATCCTAGCCAACATCTGTCTTTTCCTGACTTGTTAATTTTAGCTATTCTGACTGGTGTGAGGTGGTATCTCATTGTGGTTTTGATTTGTATTTCCCTGATGCCGAGTGATGTTGAGCACTTTTTCATGTATCTGTTGGCCATTTCGATGTCTTCTTTCCAGAAATGCCTGTTCATATCTTCTGCCCATTTCTTGATTGGATTATTTGTTCCTTGGATGTTGTTTGGTAAGTACTTTATAGATTTTGGATACTAGCCTTTTCTCTGATATGTCATTTGCAAATATCTTCTCCCATTCAGTAGGTTGTCTTTTGGTTTTGTCGACTGTTTCCTTTGTTGTGCAGAAGCTTTTTATTTTGATGAAGTCCCAAAAGTTCATTTTTGCTTTTGTTTCCTTTGCCTTTGGGGACGTGTCTAGCAAGAGGTTGCTGTGGCCAAGGTCGAAGAGGTTGCTGCCTGTGTTCTCCTCTAGGATTTTGATGGATTCCTGTCTCACATTGAGGTCTTTCATCCATTTGGGTTTATCTTTGTGTATGGTGTAAGAGAATGGTCCAGTTTCATTCTTCTACATGTGGCTGTCCGATTTTCCCAGCCCCATTTGTTGAAGAGACTGTCCTTTTCCTGTTGGATATTCTTTACTGCTTTGTCAAAGATTAGTTAACCATGGAGTTGAGGGTCCATTTCTGGGTTCTCTGTTCTGTTCCATTGATCTATGTGTCTGTTTTTTGTGCCAGTACCATACTGTCTTGATGATTACAGCTTTGTAATATAGCTAGAAGTCAAGCATTATGATGCCACCAGCTTTGCTCCCCCCCAACATTCTTCTGGTTATTCGGGGTCTTTTCTGGTTCCATACACATTTTAGGATTATTTGTTCCAGTTCTGTGAAAAATGTCGATGGTATTTTGATAGGGATTGCTTTGAATGTATAGATTGCTCTGGGTAGCATAGACATTTTAACAATACTTATTCTTCCAATCCATGAGCATCGAATGTTTTTCCACTTGTTTGTGTGTTCCTTAATTTCTTACATAAGTGTTCTGTAGTTTTTAGAGTACAGATCCTTTACCTCTTTGGCTACTTTTATTCCTAGGTATCTTATGGTTTTGGGTGCAATTGTAAATGGGATTGATTCCTTAATTTCCCTTTCTTCTGTCTCATTGTTAGTGTATAGAAATACAACTGATTTCTGTGCATTGATTTTATATCCTGCCATGTTGCTGAATTCCTGATTTTGGGATGGCAATTTTGGGGTGGAATCTTTTGGTTTTTCCACATAAAGTATCATGTTATATGTGAAGAGTGAGAGTTTGACATCTTCTTTGCCAATTTGAATGCCTTTGTTGTTGTTGTTGTTGTTGTTGTCATCTGATTGTTGAGGCTAGGACTTCCAGTACTATGTTGAACAGCAGTGGTGAGAGTGGACATCCCTGTTGTATTCCTGACCTTAGGGGAAAAGCTCTCAGTTTTTCCCCATTGAGAATGATATTTGCTGTGGACTTTTCATATATGGCTTTTATGATATTGAGGTGTGTTCCCTCTATCCCTATACTCTGAAGTGTTTTAATCAAGAAAGGATGCTCTACTTTGTCAAATGCTTTGTCTGAATCTATTGAGAGGATCTTGTCCTTTCTTTTATTAATGTGATATATCACCTTGATTGATTTGTAAATGTTGAACTACCCTTGCAGCCTGGGAACAAATCCCACTTGGCCATGGTGAATAATCCTTTTAATATACTGTTGGATCCTATCGGCTAGTATTTTGGTGAGAATTTTGGCATCCATGTTTATCAGGAATATTGTTCTGTAATTCTCCTTTTTGGTGGGGGTCTTTGTGTGGTTTTGGGATCAAGGTAATGCTGGCCTCATAGAACAAGTTTGGAAGTTTTTCTTCCATTTCTATTTTTTGAAACAGCTTCAGAAGAATAGGTATTAGTTCTTCTTTAAATGTTTGGTAGAATTCCTCTGGGAAGCCATCCAGCCTTGGGCTCTTATTTGTTGGGAGATTTTTGATTACTGCTTCAATGTCCTTGCTGGTTATGGGTCTGTTCAGGTTTTCTATTTCTTCCTGTTTCAGTTTTGGTAGTTTATAAATTTCCAGGAATGCATCCATTTCTTCCAGATTGCCTAATTTGTTGGCATATAGTTGCTCATAATATGTTATTAAAATTGTATTTCCTCTCCTCTTTCATTAATGATTTCATTAATTTGGATCCTCTCTCTTTTCTTTTTGATAAATCTGGCCAGGGGTTTATCGATCTTATTGATTCTTTCAAAGAACCAGATTCTAGTTTTGTTGATCTGTTCTAATGTTCTTTTGGTTTCTATTTCATTGATTTCTGCAATCTTTATTATTTCTTGTCTCCTTCTTGGTTTAGGATCTATTTGCTGTTTTTCCTCCAGTTCCTTTAGGTGTAAGGTTAGCTTGTGTATTTGAGATTTTTCTAATTTTTTGAGAGAGGATTGTATTGCAATGTACTTCCTTCTTTTTTTTTTTTTAAAGATTTTATTTATTTTTTTGACAGAGAGAGAGACAGCCAGCGAGAGAGGGAACACAAGCAGGGGGAGTGGGAGAGGAAGAAGCAGGCTCCCAGAAGAGGAGCCTGATGCGGGGCTCGATCCCAGAACACCAGGATCATGCCCTAAGCCTAAGGAAGACACTTAATGACTGAGCCACCCAGGCGCTCCTGCAATGTACTTCTTCTTAGGACTGGTTTTGTTGCATCCCAAAGGTTTTGAACAAGTGTGTTTTCATTTTCATTAGTTTCCATGAATTTTTAAAATTCTTCTTTAATTTCCTGGCTGATCCATTTATTCTTTAGTATGATGCTCTTTAATCTCCAAGTATTTGAGTTCCTTCCAAATTTCCTCTTGTGATTGAGTTCAAGTTTCAAAGCATTGTTGTCTGAAAATGTGCAGGGAATCATCTCAATCTTTTGGTACCAGTTGAGACCTGATTTGTGACTCAGTATGTGATCTGTTCTGGAGAATGTTCCGTGTGCACTAGAGAAGAATGTGTATTCTGTTGCTTTAGGATGGAATGCTCTGAATATATTTGTGAGATCCATCTGGTCCAGTGTGTCATGCAAAGCCCTTGTTTCCTTGTTGATCTTCTGCTTAGATTATCTGTCTATTGCTGTGAGTGCAGTATTAAAGTCCCCTACTATTATTGTATTATTATCAATGTGTTTCTTTGATTTGGTTATTAATTGGTTTATATAATTGTCTGCTCCCAAGTTTATAGTAGCAATGTTCACAATAGCCAAACTATGGAAAGAGCCAAGATGTCCATCAACAGATGAATGGATAAAGAAGATGTGGTATATATATGCAATGTAATATTACTTAGCCATCAGAAAGGATGAATACTTACCATTTACATCCATGTGGATGGAACTGGAGGGTGTTATGCTGAGAGAAATAAGTCAGAGAAGGATAATTATCAAATGGTTTCACTCATATGTGGAATATAAGAAACAGCACAGAGGATCATAGGGGAAGGGAGGGAAAACTGAATGGGAAGTAATCAGAGAGGGAGACAAACCATGAGAGTCTCTTAACTATAGGAAGCAAACAGGGTTGCTGGAGGGGAAGTGGATGGGGGGATGGGATAATTGGGTGATGGGCATTAAGGAGGGCATGTGATGTGATGAGCACTGGGTGTTATACAATACTGATGAGTTACTGAACTTTATATCTGAAACTAATGAATGCACTGTATGTTGGCTAATTGAATTTAGATAATAATAAAAAGAAGAACTCAAAGAGCCATAGCCTGTGAGTTTAGGAGGGGAATTCACAGGTTGGGAGTCAGGAATTTATCTTAACTTCATGAATTCACAATACACTTGATACTATGTAATTAGAATACTTCAAGAAATGGAGATCCTCTGAGTGATGTTTCCAGCATAAGCATAAGAATTCTATTATTTATTTATTTATTTGTTTATTCTTACATAATCACAAGAATTTTAAAACTTCCTGGACTAAATATTGACTGGGCCCTTTTCTAGAGGAATTGCCACAAAGGTAGAAAAGGAGCCATGAGCCCAGGTCAGGCCTAACCCTGAGTAACTTCATTCAACAAGTTGTTGAAAGCTTGCTTTATGCAATATACTAGGCAAGATGTACAGGGAATAAAGATGAATGATCCATAGTCTGATGTTGAGGATCTCACAGACTAGGCAGGAGGCAGACATGTTCATAATTGGCAATGGAAAACTGATAAATCCTGAAATAAGTATATGAATAAAGTGCTGTGGGGGCACAAGACAGAGCAAGTTAAGTGCTAGTTAGTAACAAGTAAAGAATTTTTGCATTGGAACGGTCCTTACAGTTTACCTAGTTCTTCTACCCAATGCAGGATACACAGCACAGCACCCTGGCAGATGGTCATTTAGCCTGTGCTAAAACCTCCATCTAGAGGCAGCTCATTCCGTTTTCAGGCAGCTCTGTTTAATTCATTAATTCAAATGAACACCACATGAACCCTCATTAGGCATTGTGCTGAGTCCCTTGTCTCTTTTACCTCATTTAATTCTTACCTAAAAGTAGTTACTTCTAATACCCCTCTTTTCAGACGAACAACTGAGGCTCATGGAGGTTAAACCAATTGCCCAAGTTTATATGTCTAACAGTGACTGGAACCAAGGTTTAAGTTCACCGTCTGACTTTAAAGCTGTGTTCTTGACCTTTCTGATACTTTCATAGTTTCCTATTTTTCCATTTGCAGAGAAAAAGAACAAATTTACTTTATCTCCCTTGTGACAGCTATTCAGATATTTCAAGAAAACATTCATGTGCCCATGGGCCCCTCCCGCCACGCCCACCTCTTCTCTAGTCATTCCCTCTAAGTTCTTTCAAATGTTCCCCCAAAGACGTACTCTTTAGACCCTTTACCAACCTGGTCACCACTAAGGGCTATCCTATGTGTTGATGACCCTCCTTAGATGGAGTCTGCAGAGTTACCACAGCATTCCAGAAGTAGTCTTTCCACTGTTGAGTAAAATGGGAGTGGCATCTTCTTACCTGGAAAGTGTGCATTTTTAGTGGCAGCTGCATCACTATTTTGGCTCAGGCTTAGTTTGTTGTCAACAAAGTTCATAAGTTTATTTTTCTCCCCACTTTTTTGGTCTTAATTCTATTTATTTATAACCGCGCCTTATTTGCAGCTTATTTTTTTCGAATGTGTTCAGCTCACATGATGATTGAGTCAGACTTTAAAGAGATAGAGCCAGGAATGTTTCATCTTCACATAGCTAGAAGCAGGGTAGGTGCATTCCAAACAGGCAGGTGGCTAAGCAGAGTTTCTAACTTAGGGCATTCTTTCACTCCTCTGCCCCTCGAAGTTTTTCTCACGTACATGATGGCATCCAGTGAACTCCTGTGAGGGGTTAGGTATCTAACTTTTCACAGAGGACAAGGTCTGTCCTCCTCAGGAAGTGGCTAGGCTCTTCACTGTATTCCATTTGCTCTCATCTTTTGGAGCTCTGTGACAATAGAGAAGCTGCAGGATGAGGGATTATGTCCTGTCAGGAAGAACTAGGCCAAGTGTTGTGAAAGACTTGTTCCAAATACCATTTTGAAAGATTACTTAAACATCAATTAGAGCCTTATTTGGTGACTTCAGTCATCTTAATATTAAGTAGTAGCTTGTGTAAATGTTTTAGTAGTAATTAAAATTTGAAAACTTGAATATCTGCTCATATAAAAGTTGTAAGGCCTCTGGTAATCCTGAAGTGCTACTTCAAAGTTTAGACAATTTAGAAAATCATAAGATTTTCAAGGTGAACCAGATTTTAAATATAAATTCTAGGTGCATTTGATACTGTTTCAAAAAATTTTATAGTTACTTGAAACTGAGTAGATTTAAGAATAAAAGTATATATTATGAGAACAAAGAAAAAGCCATGGAATGATTAAGTGGGAATTTTTTTACACTGATTAAAATTTGAGGAATATGGTTAATATTTCCAGGGCTCTCCCTGGTAGAAACGATTACCATGGAAAAAGGCTATATTTCACATCAAATGTTGTGTCCTACATTTGCAAGTTATTTATTTAAGCAAGCATGGAAAAACCGTATTTCTGAACCATATTTTGATTCTTGGGTTTAACATTTTGAAAAATGACCTCAAGTTGTTTGGAAAGATTATCAAATGTTATCAGAGGGGAGAACTCAGTCCAAATTCTGAAAGAACAGCTCTTGCTCGTGTTTATCTCTGTGCTTCTCTATTGGGATAATCTGTATCTAGATTGGTGATTATCAAAGTGCGGTCCCTGAACAAGCAGCTTTAGTAATACACAGGAACATGTCAGAAATGTATATTCTCAGATCCCACCCCAGATTTGGTGGTGTGGAAACTAAGAGAATGGGATCAAGCACTATGTGTTTTTACAAGCCCTACAGGTAATTCTGATGGTTACCAAGTTTGAGAACTACTGAACTAGATTGTTTCAAGCTTTGTAGAATTATTCAGTAAGTATGGGGCCAAATTCTAATGGAATGGAATGAAGAGAAGCCTTTATTTCTACTGTGATTATTACAAGTGGTCAGAGAACTGGTCCATATAAGAGATGTGTACTTGGCAAGGAGAAACCTTTTCCCCCCACTCATTTAAAATAATGAATTTTTTTTCTTTAGGAAATTAAACTAGGTTACTCCTTGAATGGCTGCATGAAATAGTGACCTCAATCTGTGTAGCTGGAAGGAGCTTAGAGAACTTATTTCACTGTGTTTAAAAGGAATATTCTTCTCAAATAGGTAAGATTTTTCTCTGATCTTAAAAACCTGCAAAGACAAAGATAATTACAATCAATTGTAATCATTTTGTTATTAAACTCAAAGTTTAATAACCATAAATGTCAGAAAATAATTTTTATATTTCCTATGCTATTTGCTATGTTAGCATCACATGGCAATTCAAATATTGCCTAAAACCATTTTTCACTGTTGACAGTCCTGACACATCAGTTGCCAAACTCTGTTGTTCCAAATGCTCGTAGATGAGCAACAGCTTGGGAGCGGATAACCCTCCAGGGCTTATGAAAAAGGAGAAAAAATGACCCTGCCCAAATCAATACAGACTCCTCTCATCCCAACCCAAATCTCTTTAATCTGAATATTGGAAAAGAGTAAATCCTTACAGTTGGGTCATTATCCTCTAAGTGTGTGTGTGTGTGTGTGTGTGTGTGTGTTTGACTCCACTAGAACTAGTGGAGTCACTCATAAAGCCTGTACACATTATAACAAGTGAAATGATTTCATGTTTTATCCATTGTCTCAAGACTGTTCAACAGGGGCGCCTGGGTGGCACCGCGGTTGGGCGTCTGCCTTCGGCCCAGGGCGTGATCCCTGCGTTGTGGGATCGAGCCCCACATCAGGCTCTTCTGCTGTGAGCCTGCTTCTTCCTCTCCCACTCGCCCTGCTTGTGTTCCCTCTCTCGCTGGCTGTCTCTATCTCTGTTGAATAAATAAATAAAATCTTTAAAAAAAAAAAAAAAAAAAGACTGTTCAACAAACCATTTTAAAAGGCTTAAATTTTAAAGTATAGGTACAATGTCAAATGATACTCAAATAGATTTTTAGGACTGGAACTATCACCACATTACTTGAGGATTATGCTTGTCCTATATACTGTTGGCACTTTCAATTTATAAATTAATACTTGTGATTGGTATATATAAGCTATAGTCATTGGTCAAGTAACAGTACATTTTATAATAATTGGTTAAAATTTATTGTTTTTGCTATCAGGGAGATGTTCTGAGAACATTTTCTTCCCTGCCCTCTTTTTAGCTAGAATGACTTCAGATAATATAAAATGTAGGTTTTGGCCTGTTGTCTGGGTAGTGACCAGTCAAGCCGACCATTCTCCGTCTGTTAGAAGATTCTTCATTTACTGAGCTGAAGCAGTTCTTCTACACTGTCTCCAGGACAACAGGAGTCTGTCCTTACGAGAGGCCCATAATAAGTTTATGGCTTTCTGTGGAGGTGGAGAGAAGAAGAAAATACTATTTCCATTTCACAGGTAACAGACATAGACAACACCACAAAAGAGTAAATGGAGGAGCCTGGGTGGCTCACTTGGTTAAGTGTCTGACTCCTGACTTCAGCTCAGGTCATGATCTCAGGGTCCTGGGATTGAGCCCTGTCTGGGGCTCTTTGCTCCCAGCAGGGAGTGTGCTTGAGGATTTCTCTCTCTCTCTCTCTCTCCCCCTCCCTTTCTTTCTCCCCCCACTCCTGCATGGGCACTCTCTCTCTCTCTCTCTCTCTCAAATGAATAAATAAATATTTAAATAGAAAAAGTAAATGGGATTCAAATTGTAAAGATATCCATACTAAAAGTGGACCAGCTTTCCATATCAGGGTCTCCTAAGGACTTCACTTTAATTCTACTCAATTGAAAGACAAAATATGTTCTCTAGATGACAGAAATATAATGTGAGCTATATATGTACTTTTAAATGTTCTAGCAATCACATTAAAAAGGAAAAAGAACCAGTTCCCATTAATTTTAATAATATCTTTTATTTAACTCAGTGTACACAAAATATTATGATTTCACCATGTAATTATTATGAAAAATGAATAGGATATTTTTACATCCTTTTTTTTTTTTGTAGTGTCTTCAAAATCACAGCCCACCTCGATTTAAACTTGTCATATTTCAAATGCTCAGTAGTCACATGTGCTGGGTCACTACCACATTGAACAGCACAGCTCTAGAATCTCCTTTTTCTACCCTTATCAACCACTGTAACTCCCTTCCCTATGCAAACCACAAAATGTCTTGGCAGATGTCAAGTTACCTGTCTCTGGAAGTATTCAAATAGAGCCTGGGTAACTACTGCTGGGTAGGAATATTGTGAATAAAAACCATCAAATGGATGTTTGGATAAGAAAAGCCTTAAAATCCTTTGCAACCCCAGAGTTTTGTGAGGCTTTAATACTGAGAAATAAGATATGGAGGTATGAGTTTGGAAGAAACCTCCACAGGTAGCCATGCCCCTTCTAGCCATTATCTCCTGATTTGTAACTTACCTCTTCTCTACTTCTGATATAATTTCCCGACTCATTCAGTAAAGGTATATTGAGTCCCTACAACGTATTATTTGCTGTGCCAGCAGCTGGGATGCATTGACCGCAGTGGGTGGGACAAGCATGACCCTGTGCTCATAGAATATTCAAGCCATCTCATTGTTCCTACTCTTCTTTATCCCTGATTTCTAGAATAACTTTCCTTGTCTGGTATGATTCACCAGGAACAACAAACCTACTGATATGAAAACAGTGGTCTGACTTTGTTTCCTGATCTGAAATGTCAGTCCATTCCCAAAGGGCAGTTTTGGGTGATGAGAAAACTGAAGTTAGGGTTTTCTGCTTCACTGGTGTGATTAAGGTATTAGAAATAGAGAATCTTCTTTTCAGCATTAAAGTGAAGTGAAATCTGCTGACCTTCAGATACATTACCACCTGGAATTGTAATTTGCATTAAAAATTCCTTTGCTGTCAGCCAGCTGCCAGGTAGACACTTAATCTCCTTTGACTCTCTGCTGTACCTTTTTGTGTCCTATCCAAAAGTTCTGAAAGAATTAAAGCTTCTTCGGAGCTATGGTTCATCAATTATGATGCTTCTACTTTGGAGAAAGAAAAAGCACAGAACCTTCAAGTGTCAGAAAAACTGGTGCTTGTCCTGATAGAAAAAAATGAGGATTTATGACCAAGGAAAACCATTTCTAGAAGTATTTTAAGGATTTGATTATGATTCTGCCTAGTGAATTTGAAAGTACTCCATCTCATTCTTACTTGGTTCTTAAAATGTCCCAAAGTATTTTGTGAATTCAGGGTCTAAATTCCACTTACTCAGTGTTTCTGGAATGTCTTCTAACGCCTTCGTGTTACCACCAGAGAGCAGCAGTGATCTGTAGGTAGTTACGGAGTACCCTAAATACCAGAAAACAAGGGAATTTGGCCAGTTGATTTGATCTCAAATCTTAAATGGCTATGAGGAAAAAGAGGTAGTTGATTAATAACCATCATCAGCTTTTCTCCTCACCCTTTCACCCTTTCTTTCTCAGGTGTGTGTATTAGTACGTGATTTTAGTAATTTATGACATTGGTTGGGGAGAGTTTTTTTTTGACTTTTCTAGAGGCTTTGGGGATATGGATCAAAACAACTCTTATTCCACGCTCATTCATACCATAGACTGAACAATGAACCTGAGGGCAGTGAATCAGAAATTTGAGGATGTTCACTCCTTTGTTTTATAGACCAGGGGTCATTCAGCTACTGCCTACTGGCCAAATCCAGCCTGTTGCCTGTTTTTGTAAATAAAGTTTTATTAGAACACAGGTATACTCATTTGTTTACATTTTGTTTATGGCTGCTTTCATGTTACAATGGCAGAGTTGAGTAACTGTGTCCATATAAAACCAAATGGCCTGCGAAGACTTAATTATTTACTATCTTGTGTTTTATGGGAAAAAGTTTGCTAACCCTTGTTTTACACCTCATTTGTGTTTTAAATTTAAATCATGGAAACTATGTGGAAGCAGAAAGAGTCCCAGATTGGAATTTCAACAATATTTTTCTATTCCTAGTTCTGCTACTTGGGCAAGTCCCTCACCATTTCTAGCAGTAGATATCCTTATTTGTAAATGGGGACTGGGGGTAGGGAGTGGGGTTGAATTTGATAGTATCTGAGATCCTTTCCAAAAGTTCTATGACTTTTTTTTTCCTTTTGTTTTTGAAATATATATGGTATATAAAGAACAAGTTATTTTGTGGAGGTATCATTTTTCTTGGACTGTGTCCCCCAGGCTCCATTTTTAATCCCAGAGGATTTGCGACATGCCTGGGCCAGCTTGCACTATACATCAGGGAAGTCTGATGTCAGACCTACACATCCTTGGAAATTGACTTAATTTCGCTTGAGAGAACAGCGGAAAGGGTGAGGTCAGTGCTTAGATTCCTTACCCTAGCTAAACAGGGCTGTATTTTTCTTTTTCTAAAGTCTATGTTTTGACTATATTCCTAGCCTACCTTCCCTAATCTTTTTTGAAAACCTTGTTTTTCAATAACTTTCAAAAAAGTTATTGTTATACTAAATATCAACTCAGCAGCTTCTACAACTTTGCTTTTTAATATCTTGTTGGAATGTCTAGTAATCTAAATTAGTACTGGTTTTCAAATGTAAACATGAAGAGAAGTATGTGACGTAAAATTTTAATACAATAGGCAGTTTGATTCCACATTTTGGTTTATTATTCTCATTTTGATTCATTTATCAGTTCATTCATTTAACAAATTTTCACTTAGTATATCTAATTAGTGTTAGAAACACAGCAACGAAAAAGTGGAAGATGCTCACTGTGTAGATTTTGGAAAACAAAGCAAAACGTGAGACAGAACCCAATTTAAAGTATTTGTACCTGTGCATGTTTTTTTTCAAAGTGTAAGTATTTATGTAACTAGCACACTTCAATACCAAGCCTAATGTTTGCATTTCTTTGTTTATTTACTTTTAATTATGGAATATTTATTAGCAAGATGCCTTTTCATGTTCCTGAAAAGAACTGGTTAGGTTTTCATGACCCACATATCTGATGTCTAGAAGTTTTTACAGCACAGTTGTAATAAATGTATTGTTGCCTCTATTATCTTAAGGGTCTTTTAGTCTGTGTTGTTAAGATGCTGTGAAATTCTGCATCAAAAAAGAAGGTAGCTCATTTTAAGAGCTAGACATTATTATCTAGCCATTTAGCGCTTCAAATATGGAGATGAAACTGTTGACCCCCTTAGCCACTTAAATCCTTTTCCCAACAACTGGCTGGATCAGTTACCTTATAGGCACACTGCTTCCCTACTTCTTCCCAGGCTCAGACATGTGTATGAAAGATTTGGAATCAGAAGCGCTGGGTTTAAATCTCTGCTCTGCTTCTTCCTAACTGGGTAGTTGCACCTGACTCACTTAACAGTCTGAGTGCCTGTGTCCCCATCTATATGGTAGAGGTAAAATATCCACCCTGCCTACCTCACAGGTTGCTGAGAAAGCAAAAAGACAATGTGAGGTTTACATAAAAGCATGCTGTCAAACCCTAATACCCAATGTGAATGCAAGCTCAAGCAGGAGTTAAAATGAAACTCGGCAGTCAGCATGTGACCACAGCCCATAAGATGGACAATTGACCTTGGGACCAATTTAGTTATTTGGGCTGACTGGCTTTGCCTATGGGAATTTACTAATTCACTAACATGGATTACTGAGTTCTTACAGTTGCCAAATCAACAAATATGTGTTTGATATTAACTATATGCATGCCATTACGCTTGTGTTGTAGAAAATATAAGGAAGCTCTCTGTCTGTAAGAGCTTACTATTTGGAAGATAAGGATATCAATTAAGTGTAACAGGAAAACAAACCACTTTAAGTTTTCAACAGAGGGATTGACTGACTGATTTTTACTTTGAAAGAACCACAGACTCTCAGGATCTTGTCACATTTGACGGCCATTTATGATGTAAAGTATCCTTCAGTTTGGCTTTGTCTGATGTTTCTTCAAAATCAGATTCAGGTTACACGTGTTTGGTGGAAATACACAGAAGTGATGCTGTGTGCTTCTCCATGCATTTTATCAGGTGGCACACATTTTTCATTTTTCCTATTATTGATCATGTTCACTTTATTTTCTTAGAAGACTGTCATATTTCTCTGCCATAAAACTCATCTTTTCCCCTTTGTAGCTACTAAGTACTTGAGAAGGTTTGCTTTGAGACTATGTAAACATCCTCGTCATCAAATTTTACTTAATCAGTATCAGTATAAATCCTTGGTTCTGTAATTTGTTCAATGAATTATAATGTAACTGTCATTATTTTGATGTTCAAATTGTCCCTATTTTGGCCAGAGGCAGCCCCTTCAAGCTGGCTTCTGTGTCCTTTTGGCATGTTCCCACCTTTCTTCGAGTACTTTCTTACATTCTGTCCTTAAAAGATATTCCAGGCTCATCTTATTCTTTCCTTGCCAAACCCCTGAAGTCAGCCATATCTCTAAGGATCTCTGACTCTCTTTTTAGTGGAGGATGACATATAGAGAGCTCATTGCTATTGGGGTATCATTGCTTTCCAGACCCTAACAGAGGGGATTTAATACAGGCAATTAGTTAAACTAGTGATAGAGAAACTGGAACCAAATAGGAGTCTTTGAGGCAACCCAGAATAACCACTAACACCCTTAGACTGGAGGGACAAAAGGGGGATCCAATGTGCTCAGGAGGTCAGGTCATCTGGAAGAAGCTAGGGAACTCTGGACCTGTCCAGAGGAAACTTGTGTCCCAGAAGAGATGCAGCTGCTGGAAGTCATGTGAGGAGTAGAGGCTTCTGTCTTCCTCTCGCACTCCAGTCTACTCTCAGTACCTCCCATTGGCCTGACGTGGCCAGAATCCAGCTCCACAGGAACCTGGGGAAGAAAGCCTGAGATAGAATGCAGAGGAGAGGGAGGCTAGGACTGGAACTGAGGGCAAAAGTCTGGCACAAAGTTACATACATCCTGGTATCCTGGTAATGCCATTTGAACCAAGCAAGTAACAGGTGTTTTTGTGACTTGAAACAGCAACATCTTCTTTGATGTAGCCCCTTAAATTTAACATGTTCTCAAGAATCTTCACCCTGGGTCTTAGAATGCAGGCAGTGATTGGGTCACGTATTTCTAGAGCACAGATGACTGCACTTTAAAAAACCCAGGCTCTGACCCCCTCTCTCCTCCTCTTTCTAGGCAATCTCTACTTTGTGAGAAAGAAGCACTTAGGCCCTAAGCTGAGTCATAGAGTCCGATTCAGCTTTTGCCAGAAATATTTTTACCTTGCATGCTTTGGGTTGAATTATGTCCTCCCAAAAGATGTTGAAGTCCTGATCTCCAGTCGCTGAATATGTGTAATTAGGAAATAGAGTCTGCAAAGTGGGGTCACGAAGGGATGGGAGGAGAGGAGGTGTGACCTGAAGACCTACTTTCCTTCACATTTCTGCCTAGAAGCAATGTGGTCAGCATTGAATCTGTTGCTCCCCACCCCTCTTCTGCCTTCCCTGGTGACAGGCCTGCCTGCAGCCGTTATTGACGATGGCACCAGGGACTTGGCAGAGCTGATAGCCAGCTGTTCTTGGGATGGTGTTCAGACCTGGATTCTGCAGCTCGTCAAGGGCTGGGAGCAGGGATTACACATGTTATTTTTCTTTCCTCCTGCTTCAGGCCTCAGGTTTACTTAAGTCTGACATTGGCTCACAACTTACATAGAGGAGAAGAGTATGCAGAACAATATGCTGCTCGTATGACAGTCAAAATACCACCTGTGGGGGCGCCTGGGTGGCTCAGTCGTTAGGTGGCTGCCTTCTGCTCAGGTCATGATCTCAGCCTTCTGGGATCGAGCTCCACATCAGGCTCCCCGCTCAGGGGGAAGCCTGCCCCCCCCCCCACCCTCTTGTGTTCCCTCTCTCGCTGCCTCTCTCTCTGTCAAATAAGTAAGAAAAATATTAAAAAAAAATACCGCCTGTGTTCGCAGGACAACATCCCTGCACTCTTGAATATAGAAAAGAAAAACAATGGCTACTCTGGTTTGTTAGTTTATTTGATTACTTTTGTCAATAGAATGTCACTGACTAAAGCTGAGTAAAGGTTTTAGGTTTATATTGGCCAAGTTTCTAACACATAATATGTTGAGGATTAATTATATACATTTCAGAAAGTTACTCATCAAATACTGAAGATTAACGTCACATGCCTTAGGGGATGACACACGACTGTAAGTGTGCAATGTTGCATTGTGTGGTAGATACGGCATTGTTCTATCCCCAGAGAATTGACCTTTTGGAAATTTGGCCTCAGTATAGGATGTATTGCTGCCATATGCTGTGTGTTATTTCATACTTGTAACTATATGTAACTCAACACACAATGCTTTGCTCCTATTAACCTTATAAGTTTGGGCCTATGAGGATTGAGATGAGGTAAAACTTTTACCTCCAATTACTTAGATGTGAAACATGTGTCACTGGTGTCAGGTTAGATGATAGGACGAACGCTCTGGGTTCTTGAACCGAGGAATAAGAAGTAGAGCCCAGAGCTTAAAACCTTATTTACTTTCATGACCATTTTTATAGAACTGACTTAATGGGCTTTTTATAATTAAGGATGACTATTTCTTCTGTTTTCTCTCTAAGAGTAGGAAGTGGAGTAATTTTCAAATGCTGTCAATCTGCATATCTGTTATTTAGGGGCACCTGGGTGGCTTAGGTGGTTAAGTGGCTGACTCTTGATTTTGGCTCAGGTCATGATCTTGGGATCCTGGGGTCAAGCCCCACATCAGGCTCTGCACTCAGCAGGGAGTTGTTTGAGGAATCTCTCTCCCTCTCCCTCTGCCCCTCCTGTGCTCTCTCTCTCTCAAATAAATAAATCTTGAAAAAAATCTGCATATCTAGTATTCAAATGAAAAAAAATTTTTTTCTCTTTTTCTTTTTACCTAGAGTGTCCTATCCTCTTTTTCTTTTTTGAGCCCTCCACCCCGTTGTTCATAGTCTCATATGTAGGTTGGATGCACGGAGGATAACATCATCTTTCTGAGTTCACAGACTTTATAATCAAATAGAGGTAGAGCAAAATCAAGTGCCCTGGTTGTGTTTCTCTCACACTGTACTGGCCTCAGGAGGAACATCGAGCCTCAGGATAAATATGTCATTTCCTGATGGAGTATCAACATTACTAAGATGTTTGGGAAATAATATGTTTCATATTAAAACACCCAGATTTATTGTAGAGTAGATAGTGTAATCTGTATGATTTAAAAACATAGGACACTATTGTGCCTGGCTGTTATTTTCAAGATGTAAGCAATAAAATGTAATATTTAGAGTGGAATCCCTGGGCTCAGGTGAACCACTTAAAACCTCGTTAAGCCATGGCAAGTTACTGGGGCCCCTGGGTGGCTCAGTTGGTTGAATATCCAACTCTTGATTTCAGCTCAAGCCATGATCTCAGGGTCAGGATCTCAGGGTTGTGAGGTGGAGCCCCTCCTGGGGCTCTGCACTTAGGGTGGAGTCTGTTAGTCCCTCTCCTTCCCCTTCTGCCCCTCCATCCCTCTCTCTCCCTCCCGTCACTCATCCTCTCTCTCTCAAATAAATAAATAAATAAATAAAATCTTAAAAAAGAAAGAAACAAAATACCTAGGCAAGTTACTTAACCTCTTTAGCCTTCAGGTTCCTCTTCTATAAAATGTGGCTGATGTAACTTAGAGTTCGTGCAAACATTAAATGTGCTTAGCTTAATGTCTGACGCATAGTAAGCCCACAAATGTTAACTATGATACTGCTGGTGGTGATATGATCAGAGCCTTGGAGGTAAAAAATTAATGCTCCTTGGTCACTAGGGGTGGAAATGTTTGTATGGCACTGCTCTGGGGAAATTAATCCACCTCTGCCATCTCCTTTTTGGGTCTGGGTATTCAGAACATGCTGCGGAATTAGCCTAAAGCACAACTGTGAAGGGGCAATTTTTGTCCTTGAATTTGGAACCAGTAGTACTTGTTGGATGGTACAACATCTCTGAGTCACTAGGAGTTAAATATTATCACCAAGTGAGAAATTTCAGAGGCTGAGTTGGTCAGGAAGTGGGGCGAGGATGAAGAGTCAAAGTTTTCAGTTTGAGGATTTACAAGTGGTTTAGCTTTCCTCAAGAGCAGCATCTGGGGCTAAGGTCAAAGGATTAGATCAGGGTGACAAATATGAAGGATGAATCCTACTACTCTCCTCTCCTATGACCGTTACTAATGTATTACCAGACTTTTTCCAACAGAGCTCAGGTGTGGCTTCAGAATCCTTTTCAATAGGATGCTCCCGGTAGACATTACTAAATGATTATCACTTGAGAAGTCTTTTTTTTTTGTGTAACTTTTGAGAAATTCCAGGAGCTGTGGACACTATTAGTAAGAAAAATTAATAACAGAAGTGGCTTCGAAGACTCATCTGCTTGAATGAGAAGACTTCCATGCCTCACAACATTGTAATCCTTATTTCTTCCACTCTGTTACCAGGGGTTGGAACCCTTGAAAAAGAGAAAGAAAGAGACAAACGTTACACTTTGTTGATTGTCCTTACCCTTCTAGCTAACCCTGAATAAATGCTGATGTCTTCTCTGTGGCAGGTGTCGCAAGGGCTGGTGCTCTCATGGGAAACCTGACTGGGTTCTCCCAGGGATTGATAGGGGGATACCTGTTGCCCAGTGCCCTGTCTACACCTCTTCAGTCCCCTTCAGTTGCCTTTTTGCTCAGGTCCTCTCTCACTAGAGACAGGCCATTGAGAAGATTGTTCATATTTCATTTCTCAGGGTTACTTAAAATCATGGATTAGGGTTCACTATTGCTCTATTCTACTCTATCATCTTTTCATTTCTGTTTCGCATTCTGATAGGTATAAAACGAGTGGTTCTTGGTGTCAGGACCAGTTCACACTCTTAAAATTATTGAGGAATCTGAATGTCTTTTATTTATGTGACTTAGCTATCAATAGTTACATACTATTAAAAATTAAAAACTGAGAAATTGAAAGTATTTATTAATTCATCTAAAAATAACAATAACAAACCCATTACACATCAACTTAATCAATTATTTTAAATGAAAAATAACTGTTTTCTCAAACAAGCAAACGTCAGTAAGAAGAGTAGCCTTACTTTTTATTTTTGGAAATATCTTTATGCCTGGCTCAAGAGATGATAACTGGATTCTAAAATTTTATTCTGTATTTAATTTGTTGTGATTTCTTTTAAAATTGAAACATACAAAGAAAGTCTGGCATAATGTAGATACACAGAGGGAAAGTGAGATGTATTTTAATGGCCTCTTCAGGTAGTTGTGAGTAGTCATTAATACTACGCTAAACTTTGAAAGTGGTAGTTTCTTAAAGGTTGGTTGTAATGTGGAATTTAAAATCATATCAACAAACTTTTCAGGGTGGCCTGGGTGGCTCAGTCAGTTAAGTGTCTGCCTTTGGCTCAGATCATGATCCTGGGGTCCTGGGATCAAATCCTGTATCAGGCTTCCTGCTCAGCGGGGAGTCTGCTTCTCCCTCTCCCTCTGCCCTTCCCCTTGCTCATGCTCTCGCTCTCTCTCAAATAAATAAATAAAATGTTGAGGAAAAAAACCCAGCAAACTTTTCATACTCTTTGTATTAAAATCCAGTTATACTTCTTATACATTGAATAGTTATTTACCCATGAATGATTTTGTAATAGCATACAGTGGTCTTGGGAAAAATATTGGTTCACTTAGCTAATCAGATCTTCCAAAGGTGGACATGTTTCATTATTTAATGTGAAAAAAAAATCACATCACCAATCTTATTAGAAAAGTCCTTAAATATTGAGAATATTAAATATTAAATAATTAAATGATATTAAATAAGCTGAGTCCTTAAATACTGAAAATGTTGGAAGACTTCTGTCTACTACAATGAAGTTAAGGTCAGTCTAATTTTTACTTGGAAACTTGAATTTTATCTTTGGTAGCAAATACTATGAGCCATTTTCCTAGAAGTGGTGGGCTTACTTTGTTGATTTTAAGAAAATACCTGCCAAATACCCAAGTCTGAATAATCATAGTTTGTCTGTTACTCATCCTTTTATTTTTATTTTTAAATTTTCTGTTATTTATTCTTTTAAGTAAAGATGGTGTCAATAAGAAGTAGAATAATGCCCCCCCCAAGATGTCCTAATCCCTGGAACCTGTGACTCAGTTACTTTACTTGGCAAAAGAGACATTGAAGATGTGATTCAGTTAAGGATTTTAAGATAGGAAGGCTATCCTGAATTATCAGTGTGGGCCTAGTGTAATCACAAGGGTCCTTTAAGTAACAGAAAGAGGCAGACACCAAGCTTGTGATATTTTGTTATAGGAGCAATAGGAAACTAATACAGTATTCCATGAAAAGGCAGCTAATTCAGCTCACAAGTCAATCACACAAGTATTATTCCTGAAGATAACATACTTGAGTATGCAGCTAAGTGTTTAATTGTACTTCCATTCATTTTCTTGCAGAATATTAAAAAGACATGTAGTCAAGCAACAGGATGTAATAAAATTAATAATTTCTGCTACTTCATTAAGGACAGTCTTATGTGAACCCTTTTTTCCCTTTCTTATTGTGTGTGTATGGAGGTAAAGAATACATGACTACTAGTAAGTTTGGTGTCACTGTCTTGATTTGTGTGAAGGGTCTAAAGGTTTTCATCTCTTTTACTTTTACTCTTTTACTTTTGCATCATCAGTGGAAATACCAACAGTCAGAAGGCAAATAATGCCTTGGGATTTTTATACAATGAGTTTTGACCTTGTGAACTCCCTGATAGTGTTTGGGAGACAGCTCGGTGTCCACAGTGTGAGGACTATAGTGGTCAAGACCTCCTATTACAAGACGTTCTCTTTTAGCCATACCGCTCCTCCCTCTCTTGGAGGGGTGGGAAAAGCCAAAACACTCTCCACAGACTTTTGGAAAATCCCCACTCCCTCCCGCCAATTCTTTTAAACTGACTAGACAGGGGTGGTACTGGAATGGTGGGTGATGGTAGTAGGATTGGCTCTGGACAGGGTGTTTGTGCCTCAGAGTACAGATTTTTTTTTTTCTTCTTCTCTAGTTTGAGGTCACTCAATAGTCAGTTGAAAAGGCTTTGAATTTTGCAATGGGGTTTAAATTATAAGTGAAAATTCTATTTTCAAGAGAATCCCTGGTTCTGCTTTTAGAATGAGTTAAATAGTGTCCCAAACCATGTTGGGCTTTAAAAACTGAATACAAATCAGGAACCAGTTTGGAAAATGTTTCGTTGTAACCCACTGTTAGCACTATTCAGAAGTCCAGATGTGCTCTGAAGAAGTGAAAAAGCAAAGTGATACAAATGAAAAGTAAGCTAAGGCCCGAGAATATCCTGAACTCCTGTAAAAGCAATTGTGGACCTTTGTTTTAGTTCCTGTATTTGGCCTTCTGCGCACAGTGGGTGCCAAATAAATACCACTCACTGATGATGGAAGGACTAGGAGAGAAATTGGATGAACTTGATGGTGGCAAAATTTCAAGCAGGAAAAGCTGATCCATTGCACTTGGCCCCTTCAGGTAAGCAGTAGGGTTATGTGCTTAACGTGTGGGTTTGTGTATGGCTTTAGTACTTTCTTGCTGTGTGGTTTTGGACAAATTGATTATTTTGAGCCTCATTTGAATCTCTTGTGAAATGAAGATAATAAACGTACCTAATGTTGATTATGGGGCTCTAATAATGGTGAGGTATGTAATGGTGAGGAATATTTTGCAACGTGCCATTCAGATTTTAATTCCAATATGATCATTAACCTAGATGGCTTCATGCACATGTGAGGGCAGTCTGACAGTGAAAAACAGGGCAGAGGAGGGAGAGTCAGGCCCAAGGGCCATGACACCTTCCTTGCCTCTCAGCATAGTCCTCAAACTCTAAGTGGAGACTCTGCCACTTCTGTGTGACCCTGGGGATGCTTTCAATATATTTTCGCAGTGCATTCTAGATACTATGTGCATCAGAATCACATGGGGTGGCTGTTAATATGTAGGTTGTACCCTCCTACAAGCAGATTCCTGACCCTCCCATCCAGACCCGCTGAAACAATCTCTGGCACTGGAATCGAGTTTCATTCGTCACTAGGTCCTGATGTCATCGTGTCCATGATTCCCATGTACGTTCAAGTTTGAGACCTGCCGCCTTAAGCTCTTTGTGACTCTACAAGAGGCTATTTTATTAGATGTTGTCCGGTCTCCTGGATAACACTGAAATGATAAATTTCAATTACTTTTTCATGATTTAAAGAAGTGTTATACTGTTATCCTCAACCAAGAAATCAGCTTATTTATTTTAAAAGTCAACTATGATATGTTGGCTAATTGAATTTAAATAATTAAAAAATAAAATAAAAGTCAAATGCGTAGGTACATGGTGGAGAGTAATCAATGAATGGAAATAATGTTTATTTTCTGTGATGATTTCTACTATTTTAGAAATGGAAATATTTACTCTTTTTGCTCTGGCCAAAATGTTCATTTGCTGATGAATTAATTTGAGAAGCAAGGCACAAGATGTAACTAACAGAACTGGCTAACATGCAGAAAAGGCCGTCTTGTGGTTAGGTCTGTTGGAAAGAAACCTCAGGCTTCTATGGAACTGCATGAGTGTACTTAGGGGTGGAAAGGAGCACGTAGAGAGCTGCTGACAGCAGAACTGGGGCTATCTGAATGCCGTCAAAAGGAACTGGATCCCAGTAAAAGCTCTGCTTCAGCCTGTGGAATCCTTCTTTTCTCATCATCATCCCCAGATGATATAGTTAGGTCTTCCTTGGCCCATGATGCTGAGCTGGACCCTGTGCTCACAGAGTGATCAATTTTCCTGAGGCAAATTCCTGTGCTGCCAGAAGCAAAGGACAGTTTCCAGATGATGGCTGCTCCTTCCTCTACAAAGCTCAGTTTTCCTCGTATGATGACCATATGTCCTGAGTTTTCTAGCGGAAACTCAATTTCATGTCATTTTATTCTTTTCAAAAAATCATTCATTAAATTTCTAATTAAATCTGACACAATTGTTCTTCATTTATGGGAATATGTATATTATTCCTATAAATTATAATATATATATATATTAAAGTCACAAATCAGAAAAAAAACTTCTTTGTTAGAACAGATTTTCCAAATTTTGGTTCAGGAATCCTGGTCATCTATGAGGTCAGGTGGAAGGCAGAAATATTCAGTAGTGCTACAATGGGCAGGTAGAACTACTTAATAATGAACAAACCAAATGGATACAGACCAGTTCTGTCTGCTAAAGACAGCATAATCTTGTATAGGTATGTATAAATATGTGTGCTTTCAATCAGTGTTCTTCTAAAAGTCATTCCGTTAATGGAATACATTTTTTACAGCTGAGGAATCATGCATGGTTAATGTTGGCAGATGGATTTAAGAGAAGTACCAAGACATGCCCTGCTGCTCACTGAAATGCTCTTCACAGCATCTCTCCTTGCCTCCCATCTGTTGCTTTCTTCTCTTTCTTCTTCCATATTAATTTTTGTGGACAAGACTTAACCAGTCATTGTTGGTCTGAGTTCCTTTTGCGCTCTTACATGCTGGGCAGTATGTCAAATGCTTTTTGTTTCTTCTTCTTTAGATCTGAACTGAGTAGTTAATAAAAGCCAAATCATTGTTTCCAGGTTTCAGCTTAAAACCAATTTTAGTTCTTGTCCCTCTTGGTGCATTTAGAACCATTGAATATTTTCCCCTTTTGATAGATTTTTTAGGTGACCATGATATCTGAACCAAAAACTGCAGTGTGTGATCCGACAAGGGATATATTTTTCTGATTTGTGCATTTATTTATGTGAAATGTCTTATAAATGGGGATAAACTATGTTGGATTTCATTATCAATTTAATGAATCACTTTTTTTTTTCTGTGTGTTGGGTAAGGGACCCAGGTGGTCCTTGGCTTTGGTAAGTCTCTAGTGAGGTGACCCTCGACTTTCCACATGGCCCCAGGACCCTGAAACTGCCTCTGCTGATGCTATACCTCACCTTGGGCCAAGAAGTATCTGTGAGGCTGTCCATGGTCTTTTCTGCTGCAGTATTCCTTCTCTCGCATCTGACCACCACCCTCCCAATCCCATTGACTCTCCTAGGAATCAGAAAGTAGGCTCCTTTTATCTTTTTCTTATATCTCAAGGCTAAAAGAATCCTTCTCACATCTGAGGGACGGGGGTGAGATTAGCTTCCAAATTTTTGTCCAGATGTTATGTCTGCACATCTCATCTTCTCTTCACTCTAGAACACAAACTCCAGAGAGGCTCATTTCTGGATTTTGCTTTGTTTGATTCTGTTTTCTGTCCCACCAAAAGCTTCCTTTGAGGCAGCCAGCTGGCTGATGCAGGAAAACAATAAGCATAACGTATCTTAAAATGTCAGAAGTATTACACTTCATTGGTACTTATACGAGCTCTCTCTTGTTATCTTCAAATTCCCTCCTGCGTAATTATTTACAAGTAATTATATTTCCTCCCTCTGATATATACTCTAGAAACTAAGAACAAATCTGTAGTCCTAACTGAAGCTTTCCTGAGGAATCTCCTTGCAAATGCAGTCTGTTCACTGCCAACTTGTTTTGGTTCCTGGTGCAGAACTTAAGTTTTTGAAAGACAATTCAAAAACAATATTGTGAAATTTTATGGGTTGAATTGCATCTTCCCAAAATATATGTTGAAGTCCTAGCCCCCCAGTACCTGAGACTGTGACCTTGTTTGAAAATAGGGCCACTGCAGATATAATTAGATAAAATGAGGTCATATGGGAATAGGGCGGGCCCTTAATTAAACATGACTGGTGTTCTTATAAGCACATTGCCATTTGAAGACAGGATTGGAGTGATGCATCTGTCAGCCAGGGAACACCAAAGATTGCTGATAAACTGCCAGAGGCTAGGACTAGGCGAGGAAAGGATTACCCTACAGATTTTACAGGGAACGTGGCCCTGCTGACACTTTGATTTCAAACTTGTAGCCCCAGCACTGTGAGATAGTAAATTTCTGTTGTTTTAAGGCACTCCTTTTGTGGTATTTTGTCATGTCAGCCCTAGGAAACATAATCTGTAATATATAAATTATTGATTTAAAACTTAGATTTTTTTGAGTTTTAAAAAAATTGAGCTATAACATATAACAATAAAGTATATGAAATGAAAGTCCATAAATTTTAAGTGTATTGTTCAATTTGTATATGTAAATTTTAAGAGTTTTTTTAATTAAATTTTTTTTTGGTTGAAGATTTATTTATTTGAGAGAGAGAGAGAGCACGCACACAAGTTTGTGTGTGGGGAGGGGCAGAGGGAGAGAAATAGAGAGAGAGAGACTCTCCCAAACAGACTCCACACCCACAGTGGAGCCTGATGCAGGGCTTGATCTCACAACCTTGAGATCATGATCTGAGCTGAAATCAGAGTCAGACGCTTAACTGACTGAGCCACCCAGGCACCCCATGTAAATTTTAACAGTGTTTTATGTATCCCTGTGTGACCATCATCCAGACCGATAGATAAAATATCTCCAACACTCCAGATGGCTCCCCTTGGGCTGCTTCCCAGTCAATATCATCTTCCTTGACCCTAAGAGGTAAACATTATTTTGACTTCTATCCCTATTAGTTCTGCTTATTCTTGAACTTTGCAAAAATGGAATCATAAATATGTACTCTTTTTTGTTCAGCTTCTGCTCAACATAAAGCCTATAAGATTCACTCATGTTGTTGTGTGTGCCTGCACTTCATTGACCTTAGAGTTAAGAATAATTTAGTTCTCTATATTACTTTGGACAGAATTAGCTCCTTGGCTTTACAATGTAAAGTTGCTTCTATGAGTTGATTTAATTTTATGATAAAGTTTAATGAACTAGAAATGGCTGTTGATTTAATTTTATGATAAAGTTTAATGAACTAGAAATGGCTGGAGCTGTCAACATAAGACAATTTCAGTGACTCTGATTTTTAAAAAAATAATTAAATACACATGTGCTGAACATCTGTCACTTGGTAGGATGGAATTAGAAATTGTAAATGAATTGCATAAGAAGAGATATGCATGTAAACTGCATGCATCATTGAAAAGATCCATGTGGGGCTCTTGCTTAATCCTAGGAAATAACAGGAGAAAAACAAACATTTGGTTCAGAAATTATAGTTAATTCCCTTTGATCCAGCAATTACATTTCTAGGAATTTATGTCAGGAATATAACTAGATGTGTAAAAAGTTTAGCTACAGGATGTTACATTTATTACTGCTGATAGGGGAGGGGAAAGAGTGAGAGAGTGAGAGCATGAGCAAGCCGAGAGAGAACTAATGTGAGAGGGAAACATCTAAATTCTCAATAACTGAAGAGGATTGGTTAAATAAATTAAGGCATATCATAAAATAACAAGTGTTTTCACTTGTCAGATTTAATACATTTCTGCTTAAGTTAAACAACGAAATATTTACAGTGCTTAAAAATTACCTATGTGTTTTAGAAGTATCTTTAATGATATGAACATGTTGGCTGTGTATACGTTTATTGTAAAGTTGTTACTAAACAATAAACACAGGATAATCTCATTTTATAGTAACATCACGTAAATACAAAACAAAGACTAGGAAGCTCAATACCAACATATTAATTAATGGTGATTACTTCTAAGGAGTAGGATTATGGGTGATTTAAATACTCTTCTTTGTGCTTTTGGTTTTCCAAACTTTTGTTAATGTTTTTGAAATAAGAAAACTGCTTCTTAAAAAAAAAGAAGAAGAAAAGGATAGGGAATAACTACCTATTTTAAGGCTATGCTCACGTTGCATTAGATGATTTTATTTGAAAACATAGCAACTTTGGTTCATTAGAATGTCCGTCTGAGATAATTTTTAACATGGCCCACCTCTATTTTACATTATTTCATACGAGCAAAGCTTAACTTTTCTTTTTATTAATTTTATTTTGTGACTATCTCCAGAAAAAAAAATCCAACTTTTTAAATGTAAAAAAATTACAATATATATTCAAGTTTATGAATATGAAACTTATGAGCAAAACCTGTTTTTTATTTTAATGTGATACAAAGAACTGTATGGGAAGATCTACTTGCATGACTTACCCTACTGCTCTGTTTGCTTTTAGAAAGAAGAGGGTGTCTCCATCTGAAGCCTGGGATTGAGTATACTTAGGTTTATTGGAGAGAGGGTGGATTGAAGGGGGTAAGGAATTAGAAGAGGGGTTTTTTAGGCATTTGAACTATCAAAGCTGGGAGCTTTGGGAGATGGGAGCAGATTTATGCTTTGGTAAGACTTTCAACACCTGGTGTTCACTATAGTTCACTACAGTTTTATGAAATTTATGAAATTTATAGGTTTTGTTCTCTGTCCTCAAATTTAGTACATTTCCACTTAAGGTCAACAATTTTATGAATATTGCCACAGAATAAGAATATTTTGTTTTCAATCTTTCTTTTGTGTCCATCATATTAATCTCTTTTTTTTTTTTTTTTTTAAAGATTTTATTTATTTATTCGACAGATATAGAGACAGCCAGCGAGAGAGGCAACACAAGCAGGGGGAGTGGGAGAGGAAGAAGCAGGCTCACAGCAGAGGAGCCTGATGTGGGGGCTCGATCCCATAACGCCGGGATCACGCCCTGAGACGAAGGCAGACGCTTAACCGCTGTGCCACCCAGGCGCCCCCATCATATTAATCTCTTGAACTCTGTCTCTTTCTCTCTCTCTCTCTCTCTCTCTCTCTCACACACACACAACACACACACAGCCCTAAAGCCAGTCCTACAGAGACATTAAAGACCCAGAAATTTTTCTATGAAATTTTTATTTATGACTCCCCTCCTTTCTATTTAATTTCTTCATC
Source organism: Ailuropoda melanoleuca (assembly GCF_002007445.2). Lineage (NCBI taxonomy): Eukaryota > Metazoa > Chordata > Mammalia > Carnivora > Ursidae > Ailuropoda > Ailuropoda melanoleuca. Next base: position 46,304,352 of record NC_048218.1, on the reverse strand, counting down.
AAACACTACTGTTCTTTAGATCAGGACTAAGAAAGCAGAAATCCTTTCCCCTCCCTGTTCTCCATTTGTTTGTTTGTTTTCTGCTGCTGTAAACTTTTCACATCCCTGAGGACATGCCAATTCTCATCCATTTCCGGCTGAGACAGAGGTAAGGCCTACCTTTTAGACTGGACCTGAAAGATGGGCACTGGGCTACGTTATAATGAGACATCAGAAGACAAACACACATCCATTTAGATGTGTTTCCTCCAGCCAGAATTCTCAAGAACCCTGATGCAGTCACCAGTTGGCTGTGTGTGACCAGGAATCCAGGGCTGGCTGGCCCTGTTTTTCAATGACTGCAGGTCTCCTGATGGTATCAGGTTCACTGCCTGAGCTGATGGTTACTAGGGAGCTGGGGACTCAGTTTTAGGGATCCTTTCTCTGCAATCCTGCTCTTATGAAGTGCTTCTGGCAACAAACCCCCTACTTGCTATTGTAGAGCCTTCTCATGGGTTTTAGTTATTTAGAATTCAGACAAGGAAATTTGCTTGGCCTGTTGCAGTCTTTCTGTGAGTTGCATTTTTATGTTTTTACCATTGATGTCTGCTTTCGTAATCTTATCTCTTCTTTTTCCAATTGATTTTCCAGTGAATGTGGTCATTTTCATGATTTACAGTTGCCAGACTTAGCAAATAAAAATACAGTATACACAGTTACATTTGAATTCCAGATAAACAGGAAACACTTTTTAGTATAAGTATATCCCATGCAATAATTGAAACATATTTACACCAAAAATTATTGTTGTTTATCTGAAATTTGAATTGAACTGGGTATTCTGTCATTAATCTGGCAATTCTGTTTTCATCTGACATAAGAGCCTGTCCTGACTTAAAACCTTCTCAAAGAAAAAGGAGATCAAGCCCTTGCAGTTACAAGTTGTTGGAGCAGAAAGTTATGCTTTTGGTGGAAGTGACTCTTCTGGGATTATCTTTGGAATTTGATATGTTCTACCTAACCTCTGGGGCTTTGTGTATGATGTTCTTTGTGTCTGGAGTTGCCCCTTCCTCTTCTCATCCCCCAGCCCTCCCTTTGTGCTCTTGTTCTTGCTCGGCCCTGCCTGCCTGGGTCCTACTCTTTTGTTAAGTTTGAGATTTGAGGCTATTTCTTTCCTCTGAGCACCTGTCCTTGATGACACAAATAAGTGTCTGTCCTCTATGTGCACAGCCTCCTGAGCTTCCCTACCACAGTTACTGGGGGAGGGGGCGGTGTATATCTGTCCAGGTCATTGTTGGATCCTCAACAATGTCTAGCATAGGCTGTGAATGAATGAATGAATGAATGAGTGAATGAATACATATGGAAGACTGGGAGTAAGGAGGGGTGGATTGGTAAATTGGAGCATCTTCACTAAAAATGTGGTTAGAGAAAATGAAGACACATGCTTGATTCTAGGAGGATGGACCAAAGCCAGAGAGGAGGGATAAGAGGGATGGTTTTAAATAAAGCAAATACCTTACAACCATATTGTTCCTTGGCCCAGACTCCTGGAGTCATGCTTAAGTCCCAGGGCAAGGTGATCGCCTATGTGATAGCAGCCATTCCAGGGGCCAAGCCTGTACCTTGACAGTGTGGCTGGGGCAGTCTTAGAACAGGTGCTGTCAACTCAGCAGGTTGTGGTAGTATAGCTCACAACCCTGCAGTCCTCCAGGACAGGCACTGTCTCGTTTGTGAGCTTGGGCAGGATGGAGGGAAAGGCAGCTGTTCATGGCAAATACAAACAAGAGTTCTTGTGCCCACTGAAGGCTCCCAGCATTCTTTGAGATTTATCTAAGAGGGGACCAGAATTTTGGCAGGGTTGTTGGAGAACAAAGCCAGCAAATCCTGTTTATAACATATGGTGACCCTATTTTTACCCTCCAGTTGGTGTGGCCTGGGAGACATTGACTGTATCCATATTTACTAGCTTTGTTTAGAATATTCATAAATAAAGATGATGGCTAATTCTTCCTCATGTACTCTGCAGGGTCATTTATAGTTTCTCTCTGCAATTAAATTGCAGGCTCTGAAAGAGTGGAGAACTTTATGAGGCAGAGGAAAATCTGATAAACTGGACTTGTCCTCACTTGGAGCAGGCTTATGACCATATGTCATGTAACGGTGTTATTTATTAGCATTTTTAGGAGAAACTATTTGCTTCTAATAATACAAGACCTTTCAGATAATTAACTGTGCTTGCTTCTAATTAAAATAGCCTACAGTTGCACAAAGTAGGAAACCTATGACTCTTTTTCCTGCTTTGAATTTGAATAACAATGAGTGAATGAGGGATGACATTATATGAGGAACACATTCTGATGTCCCTTGGAATGGTTTATTTTTTTCTCTTTACTGTCTAATGCAATGCTAACAGTTAACATCTTCCTACTGAGACAGTAAATGAAAGGAGAAAATGTTGTTTACAAGAGTATTTTTTATATTTGTTTTTGACTATAACTGAAAAGTAAATAGTCGTAATGGGTGGGCAGAAGCAGGATTAAGGTACTTATGGTGAGAGCAGTTAGCGTCTCACTTGCCTCTCAAATCTATTTGCAAATATGAATTTACATAAAGCCTGTGGGCCACTTGTAAAATGAGGCTGGAACTGACCTGCTCCCTTCTCCCCAGATTCTCTTGTCCTGGGCCATACATCATAGCCCCTGGGAACATTTAATCCCCTGATCTGAGAGTATATCCCTGGCTAATTAAACCAGAATCTCTAGGGTGGGCAGGTATCACCTTTTTAATAAAATTTCCCAGGTGATTCTAATGCACAGCCCAGGTTGAGAACCACTATTCTGGAATGTACAAAAATTATTTGCAGGCCCCGGGTGTTAACAGTAGAGACCAGATTTCAGGAAAAGGCTGTAGGTCTCTGAGAGATGATTTTCTATGAAGCACTGGAAGACCCAGCAAGGTGGTGGTTGGTGGCATTTGTGCTAGTTGGCCATCCTGCCAGCTCTGGGCATGTGTGTAGTATACCCAGAGACTCAGCAAGAGGGCCCTGCATGTTATACACATCTACACGTAAAGAGGCCAGTGCTTTTTTTCCCAGTGTCTTAGGAAAGTTTTTTGATGCTTGGTAACCTGTTGAGGGAATGTGAATTATGGAAAAGGAAATAATGAGCCAAACCTGGCCCTTCAAATGTTTGTGTGTGTGTGTGTGTGTGTGTGTGTGTGTGAGAGAGAGAGAGAGAGAGAGAGAGAGGAGAATGAAAGTGATAGCACGAAGGGGAGAAGGAGAGGGAAGGAGATGGAGGGAGAGAGAGAGAGAGAGAGAACTCTCTTGAGTGTCTTGAGACTCAGTTTTCCTGGGAACTCATCCTGACTAATCATAAAATAGAGAAGGAACACTTGCACTTTGCAGAAACACTGACGCCTGGATTAATCATTCGAGATCACTGTGGCAGTTCTGCAGCTCCCGTGACTGCGGCAGGTGGCGGGGAGGCCAGTGGGAGGGGCAGATGATTGTTGAGTCTTCTCTATGGGACTTGTGGAGCTTAGATGTGAAATTGTTGCTTAGCTAGTTTTGGTGGTAAGTGAAAGTGTTGTACCACCCAGAAACATCCCTTTGGATTCTCGGATAATTTGGGGGAGGCAATGACTGCTTGGTTTGCAGGATCTTGGAAGATTTTTTGGACCACATGGATTCCACTAGACCACGGGAGGCAGGAAATGTCCTGGACAAAGCTGATTCAGAGAGGGAAACTTTCATGAAGATTTTATGTCTCAATAATGTGTCCTCTATGGTGTCCTCCCAGTCCCACCCGCTTAGTCACATTACAGCTCATATTGTATTAACAGGACAGGCCAGAGGGAGAAAAATCTGCTGTGCATCTTGTCCTGATGGCATCTCTGACAGCTGGTCCATAACTCCTTGCTAAGTCCTTTCCTGGAGCAAGGTTAGCTTTGCACTTGAAGACCTCAGGTTCCCTGCATTTTATAGGGAAGGTCATGAGTTCCTACTTGGGAGTCCTGAAAGTGCAAAGGCGAGAAGGTATGGAGATGATAAATTTGTCTAAATGGGTTGGGACCAAAGAAAGAAGAAATGTAATGATAATTTGCAAATATCTGTTCAAGACCATTCTACTCAGAGGAAATGTTTCATTCATGCTTCGATCATGGAGGAGGATTTGAAGGTTTTTCTTGAGGTCTGGTTCATTCATTTATTTTCCACTTATTTAATACCAAGCTTCAGCAGCCTCTGCCTTCTGCAACCTAAATGCACCAATAATCTTCAGTATCACTAATTACTGTGATGCAAGAGAAATTATAAAGTCTTGCTGTGGGAACCTCCATAGTTCCCCCTTTTTATTTCACAAAACAATGACAAGATGACAGTAACAGCTTTTGGAGTGGAATTTCAACCTTGAGTAGCACCTCAGGGGAATGACCTGGAGTCTCATTCATTCTATTTGAATTGGGCTACAACAGATTCAGCCTGGGAGGGAGTCTGCAGTAAGATCACTGAGATTTTGCTTTTAATATTAATGGTGCCGTAGCTGTGAACCTCATTCTCTTGGGTTGTGCACTGATACAGAGTAATTGAATATGTCTTTGTCAAGTGCTTACTAGTTTAAGGTTATATGGGTGCAAAATAGGGATCAGTACTCATGGAAGCTTCGCTTTCTTTAGAAAACAATACACAGAAACTTAACTTGTAGGGGAAGACAGAATATAATATATACTAACACAGACAGTTAAGAATGTAAGCGGGTAGGAAGAGCTGGAGAAAGTTGCTTGGACTAGGTAGGATTGAGAAAGGTTCTGAAGGCTAGGAAGGATAAATGAAAAGGTGAAGGATATGGCATTTTTGGGTGGGAAAATAATTAAGCAAAGGTGTGGAGGTAAGAAGGAGGATGATATATTTCAGGGACAATGAGGAGACTGTTAACTAGAATATTCATTCCCTAGGCTTGCTGTAACAAACTACCACAAATTTGGTGCTTAAAACAATAGAAAGGAAGAGTAGGGTACATATAATGGTTAATTGTGTGTGTGTGTGTGCAATGGTTAATTTTATGTGTCAGTTTGACTGCACCAAGGGTGATTCAATTAAACCTTGTTTCTGGATGTGTCTGTGAGTGTTCTGGATAAGATTGGTATTTAAATTGGTGTACTCAGAAAGGTAGACAATGTGGGTAGACATCATCATCCAATCTGTTGAGGTCCTGAATACAACAGAAGGTGGAGGAAGGACGAAATCCTCCTTTTATCTTTCTGCCTGCTTGCTGAACTGGGACATTAGTCTCTGGCAGATTGTGAGATTTCTCAGCCTCCATAATCATAAGCCAGCTCCTTATAATAACCCCCTTATTGGTTCAGTTTCTCTGGAGAATCCTAATATAGAGCATAATTACAATAGGTCATCATCAGCGGTAAGAGGTGATTTGAGTACATCAAGGGTAATTTTCTCAGATTGGTCTCTAGCTTAACCCTCTTGGACTCCTATCTGGATCTTAAGCCAGAGCCAGGGTGAAAACTACATAAAACTGAGGTCACAAGGTAGGACTGTGTTCCATTCTAGCATAATATGGGTAGATAGCGTAATGACCTCTCAGATTTTCAGAGCACCTAGTAATGGAACATTGTGCTTTGGAAGTAATAGGGATAAAAGATTTCTCCTCATTTAGCTGTAAGTTAGGATCAGAAAGGACCTGGAATCAATGTAGCGAATATCAGAAGCAAACAAGGTTAGCCAAAACATGGGTGTACCACACAGTATGATAAGCAGGGACACACCATACCTTGTCTTTCCTGATGCCTGCTTCTTCCTGCCTAAAAGTTTTTGTGTGTGTATCTTGCCTTCCCAACTGTGTTGCAATCTCCATGAGAACAACAACATGTTTTAGGTTTATATGCTGAACACACAATACATAATTAATAAATGCTTGATGGATGGATAGAAGCAGAGCACCAATTTGCCATATCATCTATGAGCTTCCTTATTCTTTCCAGAACTATAAACAAACACATTAACATAAACATAGCTCTGTACATTAATGATGGTGAAGGAGGTTTTGTTCTAACATGGAAGGATGACGTGCCACTGTAGGGCTTTTTATTGCCCCATAAATTTCTGGGCATAGATTGCCAACCACATAAACTATAGTTGACTTGATGGATTCAGGACGCTGGGTAGGAAGGTGAGACTCAATGAAAATATCAAAACTCACTCACTAAAGGGTATTACTCAGAAGCACTTCCATTCTTTTCAGAAGCAACTAGAGAATGGAGGGTGTACAAATTGTGTGAGATGTGGCTGTAGTTTATTAAAGCTAAGGCTTAATAGGAGACTTCACATGGAGCTCTTAACATTCAGATTCATTTAATGTTTCAGCCTTTTTCTTGAGAAAAAAATAGAAATAAATTGTTTTGAGAACTAATGTACACCAAAATCTGAGTGCATCTTTCTCAGGAAAGATAAATTTCATATTATTGCAACAATGGCATGATAAAAATACTTTATTATTACACAAATGATACCATACAGATGATACAGTATTATTATAAAAAATATTTGCCCATAACTTGTGCCATCTTGGTGTTTAATATTACCACTAAATAGCAGAGAGGTTCTGCACAGCAGAGAAAACCATCAACAAAATGAAAAGACAACCTTCCAAATGGGAGAAAATATTTGCAAATAATATATCTGATAAGGGGTTAATATACAAAATAGATAAAGAACTCATACAACTCAATAGCAAAAACCAAAAACCAAAAAACAACTAGTGTGATTAAAATGTGGGCAGAGAATATGAATAGACATTTTTTCAAAGAAGACATACATAAAGCCAACTGGTACATGAAAAGGTGCTCAACATCACTAATCATCAGTGAAATGCAAAGACCACAATGAGATTACCTTACACCTGTTAGAATGACTATTATCAAAAAGACAAGCGGTAAGTGTTGGTGAGGATGTGGAGAAAAGGCAATCCTTGTGCATTGTTGGGAATGTAAATTGGTATAACCACCAAGGAAAATAGTATGGAGATTCCTCAGGAAATTAAAAATCAAAAACCATATGATCTGGCAATTCCACTTTTAGGTATTTATCTGAAAGAAATGAAAACCCCAATTCAAAAAGATATGTGCACCCCCATGTTCATTGCAGCATTATTGACAATAGCCAAGACATAGAAGCAACCTAAGTGTCCATCTATGGATGAATGGATAAAGAAGATGTGGTATATATACACACAATGAAACATTATTCAGTCCTAAAAAGGAATGGAATCTTGCCATTTGCCACAACATGAATGGGCCCTGAGGACATTATGCTAAATGAAATAGGTCAGACAGAGAAAAACAAATACCTGTATGATCTCACTTATATGTGGAATCTAAAAAAACCCAGAACAGAGCTCATAGATTCACAGAGAACAGATTAGTGGTTGCCAGAGGTGGGGAGTGGAGACTGGGTGAATGGGTGAAGGTGGTCCAAAGGTACAAACTTCCAGTTATAAATAAGTCATGGGGGTATAATGTTCAGCATGGTGACTATAATAACTATATTGTATATTAGAAAGTCACTGAGAATAGAACTTAAATGTTCTCATCACAAGAAAAAAAATTAATTTTTAAAAATTTTTATTTATTTATTTATTTATTTATTAAAAGATTTTATTTATGTATTTGACAGAGAGAGAGGCAGCGAGAGAGGGAACACAAACAGGGGGAGTGAGAGAGGGAGAAGCAGGCTTCCCACCGAGCAGGGAGCCTGATGCGGGGCTCGATCCCAGAACGCTGGGATCATGACCTGAGCTGAAGGCAGACGCTTAACGACTGAGCCACTCAGGCACCCCAAGAAAAAAATTTTTGATTATGTGTGGTGACAGATGTTAATTAGACTTACTGTGCTGATAATTTCACAATATATACAAATAACAAATCATTATGTTGTACACGTGAAACTAATAGAATGTCATATGTCAGTTATAGCTCAAAAAAAAAAAAGGAGATAAATAGCTCAAAGGATATTGAAGAAATGTTTTAGCAGGAGTGACCACTATAGAGGTTTTTAGTTTCTTGCGTCTGTTTTCTTCATAGAAGAAATTATAGAGGTAAGGATAATTTATAAGCTGTTAACTTTGTATGCTCTGCATGAACTCTTGGAAAAGTTTCAGACATGTATTGAATTTAGTTTTTTTTTTTTTAAACTACCAAAGATTCCAAAGAGAGGGGAGAAATTAACCAGAAAGGTTTATTACAAGAGCAACCTTTATGATTAAAATATCATTAGCCATGGTTCAGAATATTAGGTTAATAACTTCTTTAATATCGCCATTTGTCATTTATAGACACCAATCCATTAACCTGAGTTATTGAGTCTGTTTTCCCTTCAATAACAATTAGGTTTTGAGGCAAACAATGATTTTTCTCTAGGTTGTGTTTGTAAAATAACTTCTTGCAATCTGCTTTATGTGCATTTACACATATGAAAAGAAGTCAAAACTTATCACAGAGCCTTTATTCTTATATATTAACTATGTATAATTAATTTCCTGCCCATGAAAATATTTTTCCTTTTAGTTAATTGTCACTTAGTTTCTCAACTTCTTCTTGTAATACTCTCCTGAATTACTTTCCTACCTGCTATAAAGTTTTATGAAACTATTCATTACATGTTAGGAAAACATTATTCTGGATCCAGATCTCTAAAGGCTTAAAAAAAACAATTTATAATCAAAATTAAAAAGAAAATAAAACCTTTGTGCTTTTGAGGATGCTATCAAGAAAGTAAAAAGACATACGAAGAATGGGATAAAATATTCACGAATCATATATTTAATAAGGGACTTGTATCCAGAATATGTAAAGAGCTCTTACACTCAATAACGAAAAGACAAATACACCAATTAAAAATGGGCAAAGAATTCAAATAGACAAAAAAGATAGATATACAAATGACCAATAAACACATGAAAAGATGCTCAACATTATTAGTCATTAGGGAGATGCAAATCAAAACCACAATGAGATACCACTTCGTACCCACTAGGATGGATGGTTATAATAAAAGACAGACAAGTGTTAGTGAGGATTTGGAGCTATTGGAACCCTCATATATTGCTGGTAGGATAGTAAAATGGTGCAGCCACTTGAGAAATCAGATTGGCAATTCCTCAGTGGTTAAACAGTTACTGTATGAGCTAGCAATTCCACTCCTAAGCATATACTTGAGAGAATTGAAAATCCCACACAAAATTTATACACAAATGTTCACAGCATTATTATTCATAATAGCCAAAAAGCAGAAACATCCCAAATGCCTGTCAACTGATGAATGGATAAATAAAATGTAATATACCTGTGTGAAGAAATATTATTGTGTTGTGTTATGGACTGAATTTTGTTTCCTGCCCAAATTCATATGTTGAAGTCCTTACTCCCAATATGATGATATGAGTAGGTGGGGCCTTTGGGAGGTAATTAGGTTTAGATGAGGTCATGAGGTCATGAGCACCCATGATAGAATTATGCCCTTATAAGAAAAGAAAGAGCACTAGAGCTTCCTCTCCACCATGTCAGGACACAGTGAGAAGGTGGCCATCTACAAGCCAAGGACCAAATCTGCCAGCACCTTGGTCTCGGGCTTTCCAGCCTCCAGAACTATGAGAAGTCAGTGTTTGTCGTGTAAGCCACCCAGTGTGTGGCATTTTGTTACAGCAGCCTGAGCTAAGACATGCTACACATGGATGAACCTTGAAAACATTACGTTAAGTGAAACAAGTCAGACACCAAGGCCACCAAAAAAAAAAAAAAAAAAAAAAAAAAAAAAAAAAAAAAAAAAAAAAAGGGGAGCAGGTCCATTTAAAACCAATCCCAGGGGCGCCTGGGTGGCACAGCGGTTAAGCATCTGCCTTTGGCTCAGGGCGTGATCCCGGCGTTACGGGATCAAGCCCCACATCAGGCTCCTCCGCTATGAGCCTGCTTCTTCCTCTCCCACTCCGCCTGCTTGTGTTCCCTCTCTCGCTGGCTGTCTCTATCTCTGTCAAATAAATAAATAAAAAATCTTTAAAACAAAAAACAAAAACAAAAAAAACAATCCCAAATCAGCTAGTGGAGATTTGATTCAGCTCGGCATTGCCAGTCATCTCTGCCCTAGGAGAGGTTGTAAGAGAGGTCGGAACATCTCCCTTAAAAGCAGACAACTGTGCACACGTGCGACCTCCCTGTGTCTGCCTCACACCTGTTGTGTTGGTGGGACCTGCTTGGACATGTGAACTGGGAGGAAGTCTCAAGCAGAGGCTGAAACTGGTGTGATAGCACCTGAATGTTGTGAGCATCGCCTTTTTTTTTTTTTAAAAACTGCTCCAACAGTCTTGTCTTTACTTAAAATCTTTTAGCAAGGAAAAGAATGCAAGTAATTAGACTTAATCTGATACACTAGCTTCTTAGTTCTAAACGCGCTTGCAACAAAAACCAATTTTCCTTTGGATGAGGATGGTAGGAATTCCTAATTACTGAAATCCCTTGTCCTAATTATACTGAAATCCCCATAAATGATTAACGGCAAGTGGCACGAGGCTACCTGAAAGTTTTTCTTAAATTTATTTCTTTGATTGTGGAAACATAAACACAGCATAAAATTTGCCATTTTAACTATTTTTAAGTGTACAGTTCAGTGGCATTAAATATTCTCCTCATTGTATATGAGGCTGCTTTTTGAAATTTATCTTCTACTTGGTCACTTTCTTCCTTCAAAATAGAAAAGTGCACTCAAAGTCCTTGAGTGTCCAGTCCAGTGATATCCCTATTCTTGTAGACAGAACCCTGACACCAATAAGATAATTCTGAAGTACTCCACCTACTACCTCTTGGGTAGGTTGTGTGAAGTCTGGATTAGAAAATTCTGGATGAAAATTTCAGGTCTCAAGGATCTGTCATAACCCACGTCAGTGGAAAATTCTTTCTTTAAGATTGCCTTGATTCCAGTAGACTGTTTAATCCACTTGGCTCTCCCGTGTCATACTTGTTAAATTCTTTTCCTAAATCAGGTCAGACGTAACTACAGCACTTTTATACTTCCATAGTTGTTTCCAGGGCTTGCTCTGGAGGAATTCCTACTTCTCAGCCTCTCAGCAGTTGCTGAATGAAATATGTTATGGCTCGCCCTGTGATTGGAATGTGCTTGCCACAGCTGCTGATCACATGTCCTTCAGCTGCAGGAAGGACAGGAGTGACACCATCTTCACTATCTGGTACCACACCAGTCACTATCACTGCTGCCAATGCAAGAGCAGCCTGCATGGCTATGTACAAGCCTGGAGTTCTGCAGGGCTCGAATGTACTTGCTCCGTAGACCTTTCCATCAAGTGACAGTCTTTAAACCATACTGGGTTGGCCACTTCATGGTACATGTGCTTTTCCTATTACTTCATGCCCAATAAAGAAATCCAGGTTCACATTGCCTTTTCCCAGGAAGCCCAGATGGCCATAGACATCCACGTCGCTGTCAGATCCAGGCTGGCCCATAGCTGGAGTATTCTGCCTAATTGTTTTGAATGGAGGTTGTAGGGGAAGCAAGATAACACTTTGATTTCCAGGTTATTGTTTGCATCATCATTATTCTTTTTTTACCTTTTTTAAGTTTTTATTTAAATTCCAGTTAGTTAGCATATAGTGTAATATTGTTTCCAGGAGTAGAATTTGGTGATTCATCACTTACATATAATACCCAGTGCTCATCACAACAAATACCTTCCTTTATACCCACCACCCATTTAGCCCGTCCCCTGCCCACCTCCCCTCCACCAACCCTCAGTTTGTTCTCTATAGTTAATGGTCTCTTGTGGTTTGTCTCCCTCTCTCTTTTTTCTTCCTTCCCCTATGTTCATTGTTTTGTTTCTTGAATTCCACATATGGGTGAAATCATATGGTATTTGTCTTTCTTTGACTGACTTATTATAGCCAAATTATGGAAAGAGCCCAAATGTTTATTGACTGATGAATGGATAAAGATGTGTTATATATATGTATATATACTGTATATATATGTGGTATATATATATATATACACACACACACACACACATACATGTATATGCACGCAATGGAATATTACTCAGCCATCAAAAATGAAATCTTGCCATTTGCAATGACGTGGATGGAGCTAGAGTGTATTATGCTAAGCGAAATAAGTCAATCGTTACTTGTTTTAAAAGGCCTAAAATTCAAGCCTAGCCTAGACAAAGGTGTCCCCCTTAATTTTGACAAGAGTCTAACATAGATTAGAAATAAATTACAGAAAGAGTCAAATAGAGGCAGCACCTCAGCTAAGAGCACTTGGGAGAATAAAAGGGACAGGGATGCATGAGATCACAAACAATGGAATTCAAGTGTGGCACAAGTGCAATGTGTAGGTTAAATATACTGGTAGAAGGTGACATATCTGGAGGTTGACTGGGAAAGATGCCTGTGAGGCAAAGTTGAATTGTGCAGAGATTATTGCAATGAGTGTATTTTAATGAATTAGCTCTCTAGGCAATGCTCTTTTTTTTTTTTTTTAAAGATTTTATTTATTTATTTAACAGAGAAAGACAGCAAGCGAGAGAGGGAACACAAGCAGGGGGAGTGGGAGAGGGGGAAGCAGGCTCCCAGCAGAGAATCTAGGCGATGCTCTTAAACCCAGGTGCACATCTGAATGATCCCGTGGTTAAAACAAATGGTTGTCTGGGTTTTACCTGAGACCTGTTGAAACAAGCTTTCCAGGGAGGGCATTTCTATTTTTGAAAAGCTTTATAGGAGGTGAGTTGAGCTAGTGCTCTTTGAGCTGGAGGAATCATTCTGCAATGTTTCAGAAACTAGTTTCTACCTCTGAATAGCACGAGGGTGGCCCGAAGAGTTAACGGTCTCCCTTTTTAAAAAGGTAGGAATTGTTGTTTTCCACTCAGCAATCATGGCAGATTGAGAACTTTAAGAAGGTAATTCTGCATTGCTAGGGATGTTTAAGAGAATACAAGTCAAAGAAGTCATGTGCTGAAAGGGGTAAGAGAGCAAGGCTTTGAGGACCCTGAGCAGATCAGAAGCAGCTGGTGGGTTCCTGCCCCTGGCCTGCTGCTGGAAGCATTTTCTCAGTGGAGGTGGATGGCTCTCCAGAACAGGGGAATGGGGATTGTTGCAATGACAATGTAGTCTGATGCAAATAAGACTGAATAGAAAGAGCCAAAACAGGTCCAGGAATTGGTTCAAGTCTGACTGTTACTAAAGAGGCAACTTTTGGTATCTTGGCTTGATCCCTAGGAAAGAAGGGTTGGTGACCAAAATGAGGATCACAACTGGGTACTATGCACTCGTACTGAGTTGTGGGTACGTACAAGAGGACGGCTTTATAAATTTGGATTTAATGTATTCAGAATACTTTATTGTAATTATATTAAACTATAGTGCGCTAAAAACTCCATGAAGTTCGAGACCTTGTCCATTTTGTTCGCTGTTCTATTCCCAGTATCTAGAAAAGTGCCTGGCACATAGTAGATGCTTTTAGATGCTTAATACATGTTGAATGAATCCATTGTTTCAAAGATGAAATTAAGAACAGCAGGAATACCTGAACCCAAATGAACTGTTAAAAGGGCATATATAAAATTGATGTCGAAGTTTGGTCTTAAGTTAGTTGTTTGTCTTCTTATTTATTCTGCTGTTCTTTCTTGGTGAGTGTTAGCTTCTTCATTCTTTCTTCTTTCCAGTGAAAGCCAATTGTCATATCCTTTATTCATAAGTTAATGTCGAGTACTTGAAGGCAGTATTAGATTATCTAAATTGAAGGGATGATAGCTTAGTATGGCATTTGAATAATCATTTTTATAATGGGGAAAGGTTTCTTTTTCAATAATAGATTGGTTTTGTTTTGCTTTAAATTCTTACTGACATTCAATTTTTTTTCTGACATTCAAAATTAAGAAATAGTGTGGAGAGTGATTTGAAGTACATTAGAACTGTAGCGAGAGAATGAAACTCTTTGCGGAAAAGAGAGGCTATCTGTGGGCTTACACAGGATAAAATCTATATTTCTCCTTTCTCTTTTAAAAAAATATTTATTTTTTTCCTTTTCTTTTTTTGAAGAAGTGATTCATTTTTCACCCTGGCTCTGAAGGATATGTTGTATGTGTTGGCATTTCTTCCTCTTTTTTTTTTTTAAAAGATTTTATTTATTTATTTGACAGAGAGACAGCCAGCGAGAGAGGGAACACAGCAGAGGAGTGGGAGAGGAAGAAGCAGGCTCTCAGTGGAGGAGCCTGATGTGGGACTCGATCCTGGAATGCTGGGATCATGCCCTGAGCCGAAGGCAGATGCTTAATGACTGCGCTACCCAGGCACCCCAGCATTTCTTCCTCTTGCTCATAAAGAAGTCATACTAATAGTAACTAATAGTAACCATACTAATAGTAAGCAGTAACTTACAGCATCCTTAGTGTTTGTTTTGATTCTGGGGAGAATAAACTAAGTGTCACTCAACAATCAAACATCACACAAGAGTATTTGACGTATTAGCCAAATTATCTGCAGGCAAGGTTGGCCATAAATTCCAAATATCTCATAGATCAGCCACTCAGAGGACACACATACACGGAAAACCACCAGTAAAAGACAAGCACTGAGTACTAGGCAGGTCACAGTCACAAGTCACTGGCAGTCTTTGGCAAAAACATAAGTTGTCATATACAAATTTGGGGGTTTGCTTTGTGTCCAGAGCCCACATCAAACACGTTGCAATCAAGCAGATTGTCTGCCATGTAAGTTTCATGGAACTGTTTTCTTGCACTTCTCTGATGCATATAAATGAGGTGCAAATCTTATTTTGCTTTCTTCAGAGTCTGAATGTGACGATTATAAAGGATGGTGTGATCATAACACGGTAGCGCTTGAAAACACATTCTGTAGCTGAAACCAAATTATTTTCTTCCCACAAACGAATTATCTAGCATTACGAGTTTCTGAAAAGCCTTAACAACCAGACTTATGTCTTAACGTTTTTAGTTTAAAGTTGTTGTGACATTTACTCCCTATTTTCCTTTCAAACTGGAAAATTGGCAAAAATACTTTGTAAGCTGTGATGTGCCATTCATGTGTAAACTACCATGGTTTCCAAGGGTTTGAAAATTGCATTTGGCACTATTTACAAAAAAGATTCTTTTTAGTGCTCATGATTATGTTTCTGGTTGCATTTCACCCAGCAGATGTCCCTTGTCCAGGGCATACATCTAGAAGAAACAAATTATTCCTTCTGCTTGCATTGCTATATGCTCTGAAGAAAGGGTTTTGTAGCTACCGGCAGAAGCCAGAGCTAAATCTGTGATTCAAATAATGCCAAAGGCACTTCTGCTCAGATAATTGTATGAAGCCAGGTGGGATTAATTAGGACATTATATACTCATGGCTGAAGCGCCAGCTTTGGTCCATTCCCATGACTCCCTGGCGCCACTGTTAATCTCAGAATTTTAGGTACTGATGGTAGAGTCCAGACTCACCACCACCATCAGGGAACTTTGAAGAGGGTTTTAAGATACCAGGGCCCATGCGTCTCTTTTTTTCGTGTTTGCAAGGAGCTGCTCTGGTAGAAGGAATGGCGCAGGGGGAACCCTATACCGAGGACAAGCGTGGTAAAAGGGGCGAGTCTTCTGCATGCTGGTCAGGTTGGGGCGGCAGCTGCCGCCATCACCGGTTCTGAGGCTTCGGGAGTTTCATCTAGCTTCTCCTCCTGATCCAGCCTCAGTCCTTGAGAATTAGGAGCTGAATGGAACGGGGTAAGGCCTAACCAAGGATTTGGGGCAAAGAGCAATTTGTGTTCTGTTAAAGGCAAAGTTGACCTGGGATGCCAAGAAATGTTGGAATCCTGCAGTCTGAGCGGGGAGGCGGAGAGCCAGAGCTCTGATATGAAAGGTTAGCAACAGAGAACGGGAAAGATGGAGTAAGCCAGGCAGACCCTGGAGAGCCCTGCCGAGGCATTGAGGAAATGATCCTTCAGTTTCTTTTGGCCTAAAATGTGACTGATGGGAAAACAATTTGCCTTTTCCTTTAGGTTTTCCTTGCCTATAGCTTCTTACTTCTGAACTTGCTGAGCTATATGAGGACTTGGAGACCCATGGGAAGGGAGTGGTCTTTTCTGCCTCACCATCACCAGGTAATATTTTGATGCACTTGTTTAGGGAGTGTTCCGAATACAGAGGTCTAGACATCAAGCTTTAGGGGTAGAAAACTTCCATGGAAATATTGGCCTATGTTTGTACATTAAATAATTATTCCTAAAGACAAGTACATGTATATAGGTTCCCGTGTGCTGTCCGAATAATTGGTCAATGAGGAGGAAGGAGTTAATGCATTTGGACTATGACCCAGCTTTCCCCTGACCACCAGAGAATGCCTCATGTGGTTTGGGGGAAGAAGGCAGGTAACCCTACCTAATCTCCTAGGCAAATGATTCTGGACCCCCAAGTAGACACACGAATGATATGTGTTTGCAGGAGGATCTTTTTTATGGACTGTTCTTCATAAGATGTCCTTGAAAATGGACATGAAAGCTTGGGTATAAAACAGAGATGTTTTATAAATGAAATGCCCCCTTACTGTGTGAGAGAACCCCATAAATTAATTCTCCATTGGAGACCTCATCTATCACCCTGGGCCTGAGAGCATGTGCTCATCATAGGAGGAAAGGACCTGGGGGCCTCCCTCGATGTCCCAGACTTCTCACTGAGCCCTGGATTACCTAAACCTTTTACATCAGTATGAAACCTTGATACTGTAAGCTTATTGGGTAAGAGCTTGACTTGTGATCCTTTTTATTCGTTCAGGCAATCATCAAGTAGAGAAGAGAAAACAAAATGGTTCCAAGTACATGTGTCCATTGCTTAAGATCCACTTTCCCTTAAGATCCACTTTCTTAGCTTTTTAAATTTTTTGGACAAGTGTCCACATTTAATTTATGGAAAAGAGTAAAAGAGGATAGTTTTAAATCAGATTCTTTAAGCATTTGATGAATTTTTCTCTATTTTTTATTGTAGTAAAATATATATAACAAACCTTACCATTTTAACCATTTTTAAGTGTGGCATGAATTACATTCGCATTGTTGTGGAACCATCATGGCTATGCATTTTCAGAGCTTTTTCATCATTCCAGACAGAAACACTGTACCCATTAGATAATAGCTCCCTGTCCCTCCTCCTCTAGCTCTTGGCGACTTCTCTTCTACTTTTTGTTTCCTTGAATATGCCTATTCTAGGTACCTCACTTAAGTAGAATGATACAATGTTTGTCATTTTATGTCTGACTTATTTCTCTTAGCATAATGTTTGCAAGGTCTATCCATGTTGCAGTATGTATTAGCATTTCACTCCTTTTTAAGGGCCGATAATATTCTTCACTTGATGAGCACATGCTCTCAAGCCCACGCCACAGTTTTTTAATCCATTCATCTGTTAATGGATGTTTATATTTTTTCCATATTTTGGCTATTGTGAATAATGCTGCTATGAAAATTGGTATACAAGTATTTGTGGAGCCCTTGTTTTCAATTCTCTTGGATATGTACCCAGAAGTGAAACTGCTCGATCACATGATACTTCTATATTTAACTTTTTGAGGAATCATCATACTGTTTTCCACAGTGACTACACCACTTTCACATTTCCACTAGCAATGGAATGCATGCACCAGGATGCCAATTTCTTCACATCCTTGCCAACACTTGTCTGTTCTTTTCTTTCTTTCCTTCCTTCCTTCCTTCCTCCCTCTCTTTCTTTCTTTCTTTCATTCATTGAATTCTTCTTTCCTAATAAACTAATCAGTTGGAATTACAGTTGATCCTCATAGTTCCTGGATTCCATATTTGTGAATTAGCTTACTTGCTAAATTTTATTTGTAATCTCAAAATCAATACTCTGTTCATTGTTCTGATCTTTTTGGTATGGTTTGCCTTCTAGACAATGAATGGTATATTAGTTTAATGAAAGTGACTTTTATTTTTTGAGAGAGAGAGAGGGAGAGCACAAGTGGGGGAGAGGCAGAAGGAGAGGGAGAGAGAGAATCTTAAGTACGCTCCATACCCACCACGGAGCCCAATGTGGGGCTCGATCTCTCAACCCTAAGATCATGACCTGAGACAAAATCAAGAGTCAGACACTTAACCAGCTGAGTCACCCAGGTGTCCCAAAAGTGATTTTCATTTACTAATGTGGTTATTGATATTTTGAGTATAATACTCAGGAAACTATCATTGAGGAATTTATAATACTGATTGCTTGAGCCATCATTGCCTTAAAAGTGAATGCATATTCTGAATATCACAGGTTGTTTTTTGGTTGTTTTGTTAGTAAAAGTAACATCTGCTCATTCTAGATCTTTAGGGCCTATCTGCTTCTGTTACTGATGAAGCCCAAACATTCAGACTACAGTTGGCGTTACAGAGATGGAGGCCAGGCTGGGGCCTGTTCTCCCTCCTGGGTTGTTGATAAAGCTGTCACCAGGTTGTAGGGGCAGAATGCTGGCAAGACTAGTGTTCAGGATTTCTTAATCTTTGCCAACTGGCAACGGATATCATCCAGGGCATGAATATGACCCTAACTCCCTGCTACGTAAAATACACACATATATAGCATTCATTTTGATTCTTCTCTGATTTACTGAGGGCTTCAGAAACCTCTAAATATTACCAGTTAGAAGAAGCTGAATATAATCTTCCTTTGCTTAAGTTATTATCTTTTTTTAAAAGAGAAAATTACTAAAGATCTTAGGTTTTTCTGGCACTTTTTATAAGTAGCCAGCTTAATAAAATAAATGTAATGGTATTAGAAATAAAAATTTAGATTCCTCATCTGAGCAACTAGGATCTTGAATTAAAGTCAGAGTTTCTAGAGATATTGGTGATTTTAAGAGAATCTAAAGTGGTTCGTCAGTGACTTTAAGTCCTCTAGGATCTTGCCAGTCAGAGTGTGGCCCGGACCAGTAGTATCACCTTCCCCTGGGAACTTGTTAGAAAGGAAAAATCTCAGGTCCTTCCCCAGACCTGCAGGAAGAATAATTTGCATTTTAACAAAATCCCTGGGTGATTTGTAAGCACATTAAAATGGAAGACGTGCTTGTCTAGAAGAGTATTTCTATTTAAATTTAGAGGAAGATTTCCTTTAAATCAAGTCACAGATGTCTAAAATGCACAAGAGCCCCCTTTCCTCTTTCTTGTAATTGAGTAAAAAAAAAAAAAAGCCCTAAAGATGAATCTTATGTACTCTATCTTTATTAAGTGGCTCTTCCTGGAATTTTCACAGTATCTTATTTGAAATACTATTTCCAAGCCCGTCTAAATTTCTCTATAATTTACTCTATATCAGTTGTAACCTTAAAGTGAGTTTTCAGGGATGTGGTTCATTTCGTGAAGGCTGGAGTGGATTATAAATTGATAGACTTTTCTGGATTGTAACCTAATTTCTGTTCCTCTAGAGCCTCTGGAGAAAGACTGAGGAAAGTTATGAGACATATTAATAGGTTATTGTAACATCTTCTGTCTTAACTAGTTTAACAAATACAAGGATTTTGTTTATTTTAAAATTTTAGGTTTTATTATTTTTTAGGTTTTATGTATAGATTTTATTCATTCATCCATTTATTTACAAAGTATTAAGTAAGGGCTGGAAGATTTTTTTCCAAAAAAATACTTTTTTTTCATTTTAGAAATGTTTTAGAATAGGTGCAAATAAAATTTGAGTAAAATAAAACCTAGCAATTGAGGAAAAATATATTTAAAAATAGATATTTTGCTTCATATCTATTATTACTTAATACTGTTTTATATAGAATTTCTATGTGGGGGCGCCTGGGTGGCACAGCAGTTAAGCATCTGCCTTTGGTTCAGGGTGTGATCCTGGCGTTATGGGATCGAGCCCCACATCAGGCTCTTCCGCTATGAGCCTGCTTCTTCCTCTCCCACTCCCCCTGCTTGTGTTCCCTCTCTCGCTGGCTGTCTCTCTCTCTGTCAAATAAATAAATAAAATCTTTAAAAAAAAAAAGAATTTCTATGTGAACTGATCATACATGAAAGCATACATATCAAACAAGGTAGTTTTTAATATACTTCTTTTAAATTTTGGAAATTGGCATTTCACAATATTTAGAATTTTCACCTTTAGGTATATGTACGTGATTCATTGCATATAATATGAAATTTGTTTCATTTTCATTCCACAACTTCAATACATAGCTCTGACATTAGAACAAGGTTTAGGTCCATGTGTAAAGGCTGGCGATATTGGGGCTTGACTTTTCCAATTATTTTTCCCACTAGAAGTATCTGAAGATGTTGAGTTATTGAAACATCTTTACTACTTTGCCTTGGAAAGCATTTCATGGTATGTTTGCAGAACAAATGCCACATCTAGGAGGGGTCCATTAGCTCACAGGAGAACGTAAAGTTCTAAGACAGACTTGCTTCGCTGTTTAACAAGAAGATGACGGTAAAATTGAACACCATGCCCTCTTCCTCACTGTTCTGGTAATGACCATCACGCTTAGCAAAATTAAGAAATCTCAGACTGTTTCATGTGCTACTAATACTGTACTACAGTCCCGAACACGTATACACACACATGTCCTCTTCTTAGAAATAGAAAAGAGGATATGAGGTCATTTGTGATGAACATTCCGGTACCAGATTATTCTGAAGTATTTGCTGACAAAATACAAAATAACAGTCATTTGACCACCATTACAGTTGTGTGTAAACTGCTTGTTTTTAAGAAAATATTCACAGACATAAAATTAATACGAATTTTGAGAAATTTTCATTGTTTTGTGCAATATAAAAGTCTGATGTGACTACAATTTTTGTGTTAATAAGATGAGATGATTCTTAAACGTTCCCAAGTAGAGCATCATGATTTTATTAGCTCTCACAACCTTTTCTAATCTCTCTTTCCTGGAAAAAGTCAAGCACCCCAACAGATTTTAAAAAATTGCTCAGTTTCATATTGTTAGACATTAACAGAAATTAATGTGCTTTCAGTTTGTATTGTTTTTAAACTGCTTAATTTTTACCACGTTCAGGGACCCTGGAAATCCAGTTTCTTCTAACACGGTGGGGCTCAGTGTAGAGAGTGTGAGGCAGTCCGAAATATGTGCGGCATGGAGGAAATGTCCTAGCACACACCTCGACACTTCTGGTATCATCTGGTTTTAGTTTTTATAGTTATGAGGATAAAATATAGTTAATACTTGTTTGGGTAATAATGAAATTATTGAGCACAACTTCCTTGACTCTTCCTATTCCTGTGGCTTGCTGGGGTGGAAGGTATGAAGGCCTGATAATGCATCAAATATGGGCTATGAGCTCTCAAGTGTTGTCTTGACTCAAGGTTGTTCATCCCTAACCCTTGGCACATGAATATTTCCACCATGTCAAACTGTATGGCCCCAAGAAATCTACTTTACTGTTCATTTCTCTGCAGAGGCCACAACATGAGTGTGAGACAGAGAACCATTAGGCATCTTCCTCATTGTACTTTCAAAAACGGTTTTCTTAAGAAGGTACACACATTTCTGATATGAACTCCAGAAGTGGAAAAATAATAGGTCTGGGAGTCAAACATGTAAAGGCACTCAATAAGATATATTAGTACATCTTGTCCCTTTAGAACTGCCGCTTTCCCCTCAAGTACAGATCTTTAAACTTAATACAGTTTAAAAATTGAATTTTGGGAAGGACTAGTTGGCACTTGTTAGTTAAATATATATAACGAAACAGGAAAAAACCCCAAGAAGGACAATCACATTGCTTTATTTCATGGAATAACAGCTGGGATGCTCATTTACTGTCTTTTTCAGGCTAATAAAATTTTTCTAAAACAGCCTTCCAAATACCACTATGAAAGCCAAGATTTTTTTTTTCTAGAAATCAAATGACTTCTTGTAATACGATTTTACGGAATCTGCTGATTATTTTACCATTTGGGGATACAGATATAGTCTCAAGAGCTGTAGAAATTCAACTCTACCAAATTCAAATCACCACTTCTTATGCTGTGCTGCTGCAAACATATACTTTCACAAACATCTTAATTTTGTCGTACATCAAAATCCCTGCACAACTATTCAGAAAGTGGTGGTCATATCTGGTGTTTTGCCTGGGTTTGGGGGTCCATCTTTTGTGTATATTTACCACCGATGTTTTCAAGCCTCCATATCCCCTCTTACCTCTGCCTTCTCCCTGAAGAGACTGTTGGTGAAAGGAGGAGAATATGCTAGCACGACAGTTGATATTGTATTAATTAGCCCACCCAAGGTTTGATGGAGAATAGGATGAAAATACTAGATAAATTAAATATGAAAGAGCTCTTCGTGGGGTGTGAGATGAAAAATCATATATTAGCATTTTTTGATAAAGATATTTGGAACTTTTGCCAGATAAATCCAATGAATACAGATCTGGATTTTATTACTTTTGTTTGGGTTTTTAGGATTCTGTGTGCAGTTCCCAGTGAAAGTAAGAATTATAATATCTATGTTATATATATCTATATTATAATATCTATTTTTTTCTTTATATTGTTGATTTCAGCTATGTTCTCTTTTATACATCTTTTCATTAATTAAAATAATAATGGTAATAGTGAAAACTAATATTTATTGAGCGTACTAAATCTGGCTAGTGGTTTTCATATTTTTCGTATATAAATTAAATAATAAACAAGATATTTACAACAGTGGGGAGGAAAAAAAGGTAGTTATTATTAAAACCCCCTTTGAAGAGGTGAAGAAACTGAGGCCCAGATAGGTTTAGTAATTTTCCCAAGATTATACAGCTAGTAAGGGGTATCATCAGGTGAAGGATTTCCCTTCACCACTATGTTATATAGCCATTAACTCATGAGCTAAACACATGGTGTTTGTTACCCCTGGCTGCTCTGTGTATTGTCTGCTGGCATACTGTAGATTCACAGCAGATATTGGCAGGGAGATGCCAATAAATAGAATCAATTTCCTGCATGATCTTCTTGGAATGGAGGTGGTAAAAACTGTTAACACGGTCATATGGTGACCTCAGCTCCTCCTATCCTCATGCAGACTATCGGCTCACGGCAGGTGAGTCGCAGGTAGGACCTCTGGCTAATGGCGTGTGTGTGGGTAGTTCTGGTCCACCCTGCCCTGGACAGCATGCAAAAGATAAAACATGTGGAATCCATGACTCAGTTCCAGCCTGTCCTTCAGCTTTTACTTGGAAAAGTCCCAGGAGGATAGAACAAAGATTTTGAAATAAAAATTGTGAAAAGAATGGATTTGGTTTTGTCGCTAACCTTTTTGTGTAGAGATTCACTTTTCTTTTGCCCAAGCAGTGATTTTTGGGCAAATTCTTTGTGGTGTAAATGAACTTAGAATTTGTTAAATTAAGAATGATAACCTTTCATTTAAATAGAGTATCACTCCCCCTACTACTGACCCCTTTTTTTCTGTAGCTTGGACCTTTTGAGTTCAATTCAGCAAGAGGTTATTGAACAAGGTTCAATGTAAGCAAAGCTCTGTGTTATGAGGGGTGAGGCATAATCCTTGTCCTCACATGCACAAATAACCATTCTACAGGGCACCTGTGATGGGAGATAGAGTTAACACAAAAATGAAGTACCACAGTACACAGGTAAAGGAGAGATTATTTCTGACTTGGGAGCGGGGGACCGAAGCTTCAGGGAGAGGGCAGAATTTGGAAGCATTGAGGGGAAGAAGAAAGGTATTTTACGTAGGGGAAACAGGATAAGCAAAGGTGGAAACTACAGAGCAAGTTCAGGTGGTTGTTGGGGTGAGGCTGCAGATGAGAGGGAGAAAGAGGAACAGGAGAATGACATAGGGGATTAAGACAGGAGACCTTCGGTCTAAATTATATGGGTCTTTACTAGTGTGTAGAGTTTGGGTTTTATTCTGTTGGCAACAGACACTGTTGCAGGGGGTGAGCAAGGAAGGGTTTTAGAAATCTGACTAACCCAACGCTCAGGCTGGATTTTAAGAGTCTAACTCTGTGTGAAAGATGGCTCTATTGTGGAAGGTAAAGTTGAGAGGCTTTTGAGACAGTTCAGGGCAGAGAGATAACAAGGACCTGAAATCTGGAGTACAGTGAAAATGGAAAAGAAGGCATGGGTGGAGGTCAACTGAATGTGTGCAATTGGCTGTGCTGGGAAGGAGGGAGAGTAGTCATGTTTCTTGCCTCTGAGACTTCCAGTTCTGAGGAATGAGATTATCCGATGCAACTGATTGAAAGAGAAACCAACAGGGATCAATTTATTTTGTCCTACCCCCGCCCCCCACCTGCCTTTTACTTTGCAGTGGTTGGTCATAGGGGTTACAGGAGAGAGATTCTTTCTTTCTTTCTTTTTTTTTTTTTAAGATTTTTATTTATTTATTTGACAGAGATAGAGACAGCCAGCGAGAGAGGGAACACAAGCAGGGGGAGTGGGAGAAGAAGAAGCAGGCTCCCAGCAGAGGACTGATGTGGGGCTCGATCCCATAACGCCGGGATCACGCCCTGAGCCAAAGGCAGACGCCCAACCACTGTGCCACCCAGGCGCCCTGAGATTATTTCTTGAAATAATCTGATATGTTTTTCAGCTCTCTATAGAATATTTTTTTATTATTTTTAAAAGATTTTATTTATTTCTTTGACAGAGTGAGAGAGCACAAGCAGGGGGAGTGTCAGGGTTCCCACTGAGCAGAGAACCCGATGAAAGTCTAGGTCCCAGGACTCTGAGATCCTGACCTGAGTTGAAGGCAGCCCCTTAACTGACTGAGTCACCCAGGTGCCCCCCTCTATAGAATATTTTTAAAGGAGTAAAGTAGAAAAGCAATCTGTAAAACATTTGTTATTAGAATAATAAAATTAGTGGAGTATGAAAGAGTTGGAAGAATTCTTGGGTTGTATTTGTTTTTCTTATGAAGATTAAAAAAACCAGTAAGTTCAATGGTGTAATAAGTATAATAAATAGTACTGTAGGTGAATTTATAATGTTTGAACTGCTTTATCTCCTTGGATCACCCAGAAGTTTCATTAATTTAATCTTGTCCATAAAAATAGTTTGGGCCTACTTTATTGAAGGAACTTTCTGACATTTTTTTTCAGTGCTTTTGTATCTGTCCCCTGTCTAAACAGGAAGGACAGAGACATGCATATTTAAAAGCAAGGGTTTTCCTTCATTCACCAAAATTTTTCTGGTATTAAAGGAAGATTCTAGGTCAGTTCTTTTCTATCTTTATGTTAGACATTATGTTTATTCTAAACAGGTTGAAAATGCAGCTTTCCATTAATATAAACTTGGCCAAGCATCTCATTACAGATTTGCTGGGGAAGCTGGTGCTGGTTAGTAGAAAGAATAAGTGGTAGTTGAAGCAGGACAATCCTGTACTCTTTAAATTTAAATTTCAACTAAGTGAAATAAGTCAAGCAGAGAAAGACAATTATCATATGGTTTCTCTCATCTATGGAACATAAGAACTAGGAAGATCGGTAGGAGAAGAAAGGATAAAGAAAGGGGGGGTAATCAGAAGGGGGAATGAAGCATGAGAGACTATGGACTCTGAGAAAAAAACTAAGGGCTTCAGAGGGGAGGGGGGTGGGGGAATGGGATAGACTGGTGGTGGGTAGTAAGGAGGGCACGTATTGCATCGTGCACTGGGTGTTATACGCAACTAATGAATCATTCATTGAACATTACATCAAAAACCAGGGATGTACTGTATCGGTGACTAACATAATATAATAAAAAAATATTATTAAATAAATAAATAAATTTAGATTTCAGGGTTTTTTTTTTTGTAGGAATAACAGAACCACTGAAGGAGGCAAAATAAATGCATATTATTGAGAATTCAGCTAATTTTCCCCTCATTGTCCTATAACCAAACTTGATGTATGGTCGTACAAAGATGTGTACAAGATACTCCTAAATATTTAACCTCTAGTTTAAGTAGAGATTTGACTAGATTTAACTAATAGAAGTAACTAGTTTATTATCTAGTTATGGACTGGGTAACTAGAGATAACTGGAGATAACTAGAACTAGTTGGCACAGATTAATTGCTTTCCAGTGAGGTAGGCAACTCACATGCTTAAATTCTTAGTTTTGTAAACTCTCCTCTCGAGATACGTAGCTTCATACATTCTAGGTCCAGCTATCTTTGAATATTTATTTCATACCTATCAAGTCAGATGTATACATTTCTTTCTTACCCAAGGAACTTACTAAGGCAAAATGGCTTTTCTAGGGTTAAATGATGTCATTATTGAAGGAAATAGACTGATGGTTTAGGTAAATCAGTAAAGCCTCTTTGTCCGACACAAGAAATACAAAATACTAAATGTCTGAGAATTTTCACTTTTCAATTAGTGTTGCTATCATTAAATTATTTTTAAAATTATAAATAGTATATTCTGATTTTGTAGAGTACACATTAGAAAGTGGGCTACTATCAGCAGTTTCTGGGTTGAATGTCATTTGTCTAAGAGAGGGGATGATCTTTGAGTTCTAATTTTAAATTCCTAAGGGAGGGCTCTTGTAGATCATGTGTGGTACCTGGTGTCCAAAGATGATCTCCCACTGAACCAGGCCTCCTGGCATTCATGCCTGTAGTAGTTTCTTACTGCTGTTGTAACAAATTGCCACAGATTTTGTGGCTTAAAAATGCCAATTTATTAACTTGCTGTTCTGTTGGTCATAAGTTCAATATGGGTTTCAAGAGGTAAAATCAATGTCAGTAGAGCTACATTCCTTTCTGGAGGCCCTAGAAGAGAATCCATTTCTCGCCTTTTCCAAGCTCATGACCCCTTCCTCCATCTTTAGGCTAGCAATGACAGACCAAGTCCTTGTCACACGGCCATCTTTCTGGTTCTCTGGAGCTGGGAAATTTCTCCATTTTGAAGTACTCATATGATTGCTTTAAGCACACCTGGATAATACAGGATAATTTCCTTATGTGAAGTTCCATGCTTTTTTTTTTTTTTTTTTGTAGACTCTATGCTCAGTGTATATAGCCCAACACAGCGCTTGAACTCATGACCCTGAGATCAAGACTTGAGCTGAGATCAAGAGTCGGATGCTTAACCAACTGAGCCACCCAGGTTCCCCATATGTCCACAGTTTCAATCACATTTGCAAAGTTCCTCTTGCCATGTAAGGTAACATAGTCACAGCTTCCAGAGATTACAATATAAACATCCCTGAGGGCCATTTTCCTGCTTATTGTAATGCCCTTTATAAGACGAGTACAGGCCCAGCCGATATGTACTTGTGAGTGCATGAGAGATGCCAAGTGATACTTCCCAGCTGACTCCAGCAACCCACTAAATATTGAGAGATAAATTATTGTTTTAGGCCATTAGGTTTTGCTACACAAAACTGTGTGATCATACAGCCAAGCTGGAATAAGGTTTCCATCCTTTGACAAATCAACTTTAGCCAGGGCTTAAGGTCACTGTATGTGTCAGGTGTCAACTGTAAAGGGTAGAAATTAACTCTGGTTAATTTAAGCAGAGGAATCATTTCTCAGCAGCTTGCTTGGAAATTTCTGCATTTGGTTTGGTTCCTCACTTAGGAATGTTTTGACAATTGTGTTCAGGTGCTTTTCAGTTTCTACTTCCAATTCAACATTCCAATTTACAAAGAAATTCAGCATCTTCCAGAATTGTAATGAGGATTGAAGAACCAGGCTTGGAGGCTAAGCAGCCAAGAACAATGCCCAAATATAAGGTCCCAGAAAGTGGCCCAGTGAGAATATTGCTCTGCCATCGCAAGAGCCAAGTTTTAAACACGGAATCTGTATTAGTAGCACCAAAGGCACTGACTGGATATTCAAACCAGTACTACTATTTCTCCTACCCCAGAAAGTCAATCTTCAACTGCCACTCCACCAGGAAAAGTTCCTGGTAGATCTTATTTCCTTGTGGCATTAGCTCTTGATTCAAAGTCCAGAGTAAGTGCATCTAATTTGTAATATGCAGCTTACGTTTAGCTACAAGAACCGCCCCCCACCCCGCCCAGTCACCCCTCACTACTCACTAAAGGTTTTGTTGAAATCATTTGGAATTTCAGTTGGATTTTTAAAAATATTTTTTTGGAAATCCTTTCTTAATTTTATTAAAATTATAACCATACATCAACATAGAATTAACTATTTTTCCTCCACTGGACTCATTGCTGTCTGCTATTTCCTTTATACCATTTTCCCTTTCTTAAATGTTTTGGTAATTTTAAGCCCTTTTTCTGGTAGACACCCTTAAGTAATATTTTTCAGTAAGAATGAGTGAATAGTTAATTTTTTTGCACATTTGGAAGTGTTTCTCCTTTGCCGTCACATTTATTTATTTATTTCAACATTTATTTATTTTAGAGAGAGAGAGAGAGAGAGAGAGAGACAGCAGGGGCAGGGGCAGAGAGAGGGAGAGAGAATCTCAAGCAGACTCCGCACTGAGCGCAGAGCCCTACTTGGTGCTTGATCTCATGACCCTGAGATCATGACCTCAGCCAAAACTAAGAGTTGGTTGCTCAACTGACGGTGCCATGCAGGGGCCCCTGCCCTCATATTTAAACAACAATTTGCTTCTATATTGAGTTCATAATCCTTGAATGAATATTTTAGAGATTATACCATTTTTGCCTAGCATTAAGTTTATAGATAACTGGTTTATTTTTCCTGTCAGTAATACGTTTATTTTGTCTCTCCATTTGTTAGATTTATCTCTTCATTTTTGATTTCAGAAATATCACCAGAACATATTTTAGTTATATTTTCTTTCAGTTTATCTGGTAATTATCAGGGTGCTCTTTTACACTGAAGTGTTTCTTCAGATCAGAAAAAACTATTTTTTTCTGTGATTTCCTTTGCAAGTATTTCTTTTCCATCCACTCAGTCCTCCCCAGAGTCCCTAAGATGTGGTTATCAAAGTATGGTCCCTCCAAGCACACTTGGGAATTTGCTGGGCATAGGAATTCTTGACATCCCAAAGACCTGCTGAATCAGAATTTTTAGAGATGGAGCCCAGGAATTTGTGTTTTAACAGACTCTTCAGGTGATTCTGATGCATGCTGAATTTTGAGTCTAGCAACCCATGGAACACTGAGAGAAAATAATAGGTTATTAGTTTGAGGAAAAATAATGGCTTATTGTTGTGACCTGTGAACAAGCAGTCCCCATCATCTGCATCTCTTCCTGTGTAGGCATGCTGGCAGAGGGCATTTTCTGTCCTATTCGCTCATGTTCCAAGCTTAATACTCTTTTGATTCTGATGAAAATGCTTTTACTGACTGTGCTTTTCCTAAGAAATGTGATCCTCTTGCCTTTTTCTATACAACTGACACTCTTTATTTTGAATCTATAGCCAATTGCCTTTACTGCTTCTGTATCTGGTGGAGATTGGGTTGGTGGAAACTGGCTGGGAAATGGCCTTTGATTGCATTGGGAGTGTTGTTGCACGATGCCCCCGTGGCCAGCTCACAGTGCCCCTGAACTGCATTGATGTGAGCGATGGGGGATGTTTGAGCAGTTGGTCTAACATGGGCAGTTTTGAAAGTGGTATGTAGGTAGATTTTAAATGAGATAATGTTTTCACTACTTTATTCCAAAATTGTAAAAATTAATCACATATAAATTGAAATGCAGGTATACTACCCAACATTGATTCTTCTTAGTATTGATAATATTGCCAAAAGTCTTTTTCTGAAATACTCCCTCACATTAGGTAAATGGGGAAAGAGTCCAAAAGATTTTAAAATTCTCAACTATCTTGGTGGTTGAAATAAATAAGAATACTAACATCAGCTGTGAGTTATTAGATAGGATGAGTCATAAATAGGATAGGCATTCATATCCAGGATGGGAGAAAGGAGGGTATGAGCTGTGGGTTTAGGTAGTTTGCACCTTAACTCTGCTACCTATCAGCTGTACGATCTTCAACAAATGACATCTCTAAATCTCGGTTTTCCTCCTCTGTAAAATGAGGCTAGTAATATATATGTTCCCAGATATTTTATCAAGATCAAATATGACACTTTATGGAGAGCAGTATAACAGAGTGGGCACTCTGCACTCAAACTGAAGTTTGAATCTAAATCTGCTTAGTAGCTGGGAAAACTTGGGCAATTTCCTTACCTTCTCTGTATTAGTCAGCATTGACTGAGCTATGCTGCAAAAATAAGCAGTCTCCAAAACTCAGAGACTTGACATAACAAATTTTATTTCTCATTCATAAAGCAAGCCCCGGATGGAGGAGGGGAGAACTCCGTTCCATCCAGTCAGTCGGGTCGATGATGTCTCTGCCATCTGCATCTGGACACGGAGCCTCTACACTTGCAATAGCTGGGCGAGAGAGAAACTGGAGAACTCTGTGTAGGCTTTTTATTGCCTTCCTCTGAAAGGGACATATGTCATTTTCACTTACGTTTTGTCATCCAGACTAGTGTTATTGGCTAGTCAAATGGTATTCACACTTAGTTTAATACAGATTGTGAAATTGCTTTCCTTATTTCTACATAACAATATGCTAGTATAACAAAATGTTTGGAAGGACACACACTTATTAATTGTGGTAACCATCTAGGAAACTATAGGATTAAGAGGGGTTTTCAATTTTCCAAACGTATTTTTATATTGTTTGAGTGGTTTCAAAACCATAATTGATTATGTAATAAAAAACATATAATTCTGTAAATAACACAAATGCCTCAAATTATATATATTGTATTGTGGCCTTTTCCCAGTTAATATTGTTGTCATTATGCTGCTTCACTGAAGGGAGACAGGGAAATGTAGGGGAGCAAATGGAATGGTTGGTAAACTTAATATCCTGTGCCACAGTCTTGGTTCCCATTTCTAATTTGTAATGTGGGTCTAATAATGGTACCTATCCCTGTGATGTCTGTTTGGAATAATTCCACCTTTACCTCTTTCAGATCTCTGCTAGAATGTCTCTTTTTCAGGGTGGTCTTTCCTGTCACCTTGTATGAAAGAGCTCCTCCAGCACACTCCATCATTGTATCTTCATCATCTTTCTTACTCTCTTTTTCCACACTTTATGATTTATTGCCATCACATGTATTATGTATTTACTTCTTTATTTGTTCATGGCTGTGTCTCCAATTTCAGCAAAGGAACTGGAATATAGAAAACACTCGTATGTATCTGTGCCTTTTTTGTCTACGAAATTTACAGTTTTTTTAAAACAATTAACAAAATATAGATGTATATGGATAAAAAGCAAAATATTTGTTGAATGGGTGCATGATTTCTCCATACGGTTATTGCAAGGATGAAATAAGTATATAAAATCCTTAGCACAATACCTGGCACATAGCAAGTGCTCAATAATGATTATCTTTTAAAATTAATAATTTTTGTTTATTTTTATTAGAAAAATTATTAATTTTATATTATTTTGTTAATCATTGTAATTAAAATACATAGCATAATTATTGGGAAGCAATAAATGTTAGCTCTGAATATGAATAAGAATTAGTGCAGAGCATCAAGCCCAAAAGAACAGGTGCTCAGTTAGTGATAGCTGATCACTGCTGCGTCCTTTTTATCTCCCTACAAACCCTTTCCCTCTCTGCTGAGTGCTGGCTCTTCCTGGGTCAGAGGTATTTTTAGACCCTTTCCTCAAGCCCTCAACTGCTTCAGTACACTCGCTCCCCAGGCATTTCCAAATGACAGGAGCAATAAACTCCTAATTAGTCTTTTGAATACTTTTTTTTTAAACCATACATTAGTTATGCTTGTAGGCACAGTATATTCTTTCAAATTGAGCACTTCATGCAAAGGAAACCTTTTTTGTAGTGCATTTGTCAGATATAGTTAGAGCAGATATTTTATCAAACCACATGTATTCTCAACTAAACAAAAAACCAAAAAACAAGAACCACAACAGAATTTCTATGCCTTTGCCTCTGCCCGATGGGGCATATGTCACTAAAACCTACTCTTCAGTTCTTGCAGATAGTTCATTTAATGCTATTGGTTCCAAGCAACACAAGTATTTACCATTCCCTAGTCCATTCTGTTGTCTATCTGATTTTATTACCTCTTGTTCATACATTTTAGCTGTTTCAGTTTTCCAATTTGTTTTCATTTATTCCCTCACTTAGAGGCTTTCAAATTTCAAATCCCTTGAATTCTTATTTAAAAGAATTGTTTTATGAAATGTAAAACAATAAAAGCTGAACTCTTCCGGTCATAGATACACCGCTAGAAATTCGCAGCCCTGCAATTACCTGTTAGCTGATTCTGCTATTCTCTTACGTTATTATATTCTGTCTTATCATTAGTGGCATAGCTCCTATTTTGGGGGGAATGTCCTGTGTTAAATACTCCTTCTTTTGTGGCTTCATTAACATTCTGTGCATATCCCTATCAATATTCTTTCCACATTAAATTTCCATTTGTCTGTCTCTCCCCCTAGATGAAGGTAGGGACTTCTGTATTTCCATGGCCTAGTAACAGGATGCACTCAAAGTTGTTTTCATTGGTCATGTCCTATTTCAGAGGTGTTAAGTCGGACTAGGTGGGTTGATAAAGCAGGGGTCTAAAAATGAGCGGCTGCTGAAGAATCCAATAGGTAAGCTGCCATCAGAAAAGCGATGCTTGGCAGAAAGCCTAAGAGGCCCCGGAATTGGGGAGGCTGTATCAGGACCCCAACAGGAAAGAGAACACTCAAATTAGGACATTTCCAGGTAGATTTATTTACACAGGGGCTATCTGAAACAGTGAATGTCCTGGGGTATAGGGCACCTCAGGAGATGATGCAGCACCCCGGGATTAGTGGCAATTGGACTGTATTACTGCCCTAGGCCCAAATAGACAAGGGAAGGAACTGTTCCCAGAACCCAGAAAAAGTCATGTAGAGGAGGCCTTCCTAAGAGGAGGCCTTCCCTGCTCAAGGGACGCAGTGAGGCAAATAGGGGAATAGGCACCCCGCTCTTACTCTCCTTCCTCTGAGCCATTGCTCTTTGTGATTCCCCACTGGCTGCACGGGCTGTTCCCATCTGGAAGTCTGAGAGAAGGGAGCCTGTCAGTGCAATTTATCCAGGTCAGTGTCCCAGGGTAGAAAGCAGGATGGGGAATGACAGAGAATAGATCTGGAGGACAAATCAAAGGTGTTCAGCGTAAGATACCGGGTATGAGACTGAGTCTAAAAATGAGGATTACGGTTGTTGCCAGATTGGAGGGCTACGGGGGAGGGAGTTCTTGGGGAGTATATTATTATTGCCTCATTGCCAACAACCACAAGATGGAAGTGACGTACAGAAACAGCATTTATTTAGCTTCTATGTTTGTGTATTTTCCAGGTTGGGCCCAGGGGGGGTGGTCTGACTGCAGCATCTTGTTCCATGTGCCTCTTCCTTCTGGGACCATCAGTGTCAGCTAGGAATGCTTTTCTCATAGAGATGGTCAAAGTGCAAGGGAGTAAGGCCGATTGTGCATGTGCTTTTCAAGCTTTCGGTTGTTCCGCATGCCATATTGTTCTCCTGGCCTGCACAAGTCACATGGCCAAATTTGGGTTAGAGGGAACTTGAGGCTATTTCTGAGCAATAACCCATCATACCCACCAAAGATGCTTCTGCATCTTTCCTCCTGTTACTTTTGAATACTGGTTAAGGGCATGTTGACAAAGGATAGGTTCTCTAATGGATCTTGCAGAATTTTCTCCAGTACTGCCTCTCCTCAAAGCTGTACAGTTATCTACCTAAAAAAATTTGAAATGTACTAATAGAAGATTCTGGCTAATTCATGCAAATTCAGCATCTCCATCGAACCTGAATTAAAATGTAATTCCACACTAGGGAGGAGAGTAATTTTTTTTCTGCATTATCCTTGGAAATGTCCATGCCACATCGATGCATATAATATTCTATAGCTGGCAAATAAGCCTACTAGCAGTGGTGTTAAAAAAATAAAAAGAATCTTTTAGGAAGGTATACAATATTTTTGGGATGCATACGTGGCTTGATTTCAAATATGACTTGGCAAATCCATTGAACTTTAAAAATTTGTGAGTAACAGTTTCAGGTTGAGAATGAAACAAGTGAAAATATTTGAAGTTTTGTTGCTTTTAAAGGCAAGAATATGGGGCGCCTGGGTAGCGCAGTCGTTAAGCGTCTGCCTTCGGCTCAGGGCGTGATCCCGGCGTTCCGCGATCAAGTCCCACATCGGGCTCCTCGGCTGGGAGCCTGCTTCTTCCTCTCCCACTCTCCCTGCTTGTGTTCCCTCTCTCGCTGGCTGTCTCTCTCTGTCAAATAAATAAATAAAATCTTTAAAAAAAAATAAAGGCAAGAATATATAATAAATTGACATGCAAAGATTAATTATTCCATTCATTTATTCACTCTTTTTTATCGTTCAGTCAGTTGAATTTTATTGAGCACCTACCAAACTCAAACCACTATTACTAGGTCAGACAATGGTGGTTAAAGAGATTAACTATATGTTGGCTAATTGAACATAAATTAAAAATAAACACAGATTTTGTTTGTAAATTAAAAAAAATAAAAATTCTGTAGCTAAGAGATTAATGAGATATAATTTCTACTATCAAGATATTTATAATCTTGCTGGGGAAATTATAAGGAAGAATAACATAAAGACTAGAATATATATATATATATTTTATTTTTTAATATTTTTTATTATATTATGTTAGTCACCATACAGTACATCCCT
>NC_048218.1:46179084-46269326 GCF_002007445.2 Ailuropoda melanoleuca | reverse complement strand
TCCCTGATGGCTAATGATTTTGAACATTTTTTCATGTGTCTGTTAGCCATTTGTATGTCTCCATTGGAAAAGTGTCTGTTCATATCTTCTGCCCATTTTATGATTTGTTTATTTGTTTCTCGTGTATTGAGTTTGAGAAGTTCTTTGTAGATCTTGGATACCAGTCTTTTTTCTGTAGTATCATTTGCAAATATAGAATATATATATATATATATATATTTAAGATTTTATTTATTAATTTGACAGAGGGAGAAACAGCCAGCAAGAGAGGGAACACAAGCAGGGGGAGTGGGAGAGGAAGAAGCAGGCTCCCAGCAGAGCAGGGGGCCCGATGCGGGGCTCGATCCCAGGACTCTGGGATCACGCCATGAGCCGAAGGCAGA
This sequence comes from Ailuropoda melanoleuca, assembly GCF_002007445.2. Lineage (NCBI taxonomy): Eukaryota > Metazoa > Chordata > Mammalia > Carnivora > Ursidae > Ailuropoda > Ailuropoda melanoleuca. The sequence goes on along the minus strand of NC_048218.1, from coordinate 46,268,943 downwards.
CGCTTAACGACTGAGCCACCCAGGCGCCCCACTAAAAAGTTTTTAAAAAGGGATGAGACCCATGGCTTGGTACCCAGTACATAGTATAGGTATTTAATAGCAGTTGAGTATGAATAAGAAATAAGTTATTCCAATGAAAAAGCTTATGGTAGGTTTTGTGGAGATGATATTTGCGCTGAACTGTAAAAGGCAAAATTTCAGTAAGTGAAAAAGATGAGAAAGATAACAAGGGTATTCTAGTTGAGGGAACAACACTGATGTGTAAAATTCCTAGCGTGTTTGGGTAATAGTGGGTAGTTGTATATGGCACAGCATAGGTATCTAAAGAGATGTAGCGGAAGATGGAGCTAAGGGAGAAGTTTTGGCAGGGTTGTGTGGAAAACTGAAATTGAGGCTTAGTTTACCCTTTGGTCTGTGAACACTGGGGAGTCACTAAAGCATTTAAAGAGGGAATATAAGCATGTAAAAGTTGGAGTTAAAATGGAATATTACTCAGCCATAAAAAGAATGAAATCCTGTCCTTTGCAACAACATGGATGGATCTAGACAGTATAATGCTAAGCAAAATAAGCCAGTCAGACAGAAAGATAAATACTGTATGATTTCCCTTATATGTGGAATTTAAGAAACAAACAAACCAACAAAAACAAACCAAAAAACAGATTCTTAACTCCGGAGAACAGACAGAGGGTTACTGGGGGGAGCTGGGTGGCAGAACGGGTGAAATAAGTGAAGGGGATTAAGAGTACACGTATGTTGATGAGCACTGAGAAATACATGGAACTGTTGAATTGCTATATTGTACACCTGAGACTAATACAATACTGTATGTCAACTACACTGTAATTGAAATTAAAAAAAATTTTTTTAAAGTGGGGTTAAAAGCAAGGATGTTAGGGGGGACCAATTAGGAAGTGCTATCAGCACACCAAGCAAATGATCAGTGTAAAGAGCTGGGTTACAGCAGTGGCAGAGGCACGGGGGAGGAGATGGGTGTGGCAAGCATCACTGACGCAGACTGCAGACTCGAAGGGCTTTGGCCTCCATTCATTAGCATGGGTTAAGGAGAAGTTCTTCAACTCCGGCCGTTCAAGCCTGGGTGACTGTGAGGATACTGGTGCCATTACTGGGAAGGGAACTTGGGAGGAAAAGCCTGGCTGGTGTGTTTTTTCAGTTTTGCAAATGTTGAGCTTGCAGTCCAGAGGGCACGTCTATGTGGCAATAGCCATTAGGCGGTTAGCAACTTGAGTCTGGCACTTCGAAGAGAGTGTTATAATGGGTTGCAGCCTGAAATCTTGCCTGTTCCAAACTTGGAGGGACTGATTATTTTTGAGTGGCAAAATCGTGAACATCACAAAGACTCTCAACAAGCAGTGAACTTTTTATGATACAGTATAACACTCAATATTTTCCTTTGATTCTCTTTTCCTGTGCCATTTTAATCCTTTCCTTCTCCTCTTTCTGCTTCCCAAAGGCCATTAACCAAGGAAAGAATGCTTTCCTTTCTGAGGCTGCTGCCCAGTTTGGTAAGATCCAAACATATAATACGTTAAGTGCAACTTGAAGTTTTGCTCTGTTCTTCAGCTGAGTGTACATACAGGGGCAGGCCATGTTTCTCTGAGGCCTCTGCTCTCTAGAGCGGTCTGGGAGGTGGTACAGGACCTCTGTGACTGGCGCCTCCAAACTGGGACCGCCGGACAGTATCGCGCAGTTAGCTTCCAACAAAAGGATATTTTGAGTATAAAACCTTGATTTCAAAAACAGGCATGGGCTCTGTTCCTTTGCTGCAGCCTTTGCTCTGAGCCATTGTCTGCCCTAAACCTGACTGTTGAGGGCTTTGCTTTCCATTTTGTCCTAAAACATTTTTGATCTATCACATACTTAACTTTCCTGTTCTGTTTTTAAATTGTGGCAAAAAATATGACATAAATTTTACCACCTTAACCATTTTTAAGTGTATTGCTCAACAGTGGTAAGTATTTTCACATGGTTGGGCCACCAACACAATCTATAGCACTCTTTAAAGCTCGTGGAACTGAAACTTGGTACCCATCAAACAATAATTCCCCGTTCCCCCTTCCCCATAGCCCCTGGCAATCACCCGTCTATTCTCTGTCTTTACAAATCTGACACCTCCAGGTAGCTCCTATAAGTGGAATCATAGCGTATTCTCTTTTTTGTGATGCTTTGCTGGTTTTGGTCCATCTCCTTGAGTAGGATTTGAACTACCTTTTGCTTTGTCACTCTGTGTACCCATTGGCAAGAAAAAGGCCTGGACATCAGAATCCCACTGGTATTGTGCCAGGCCTGTGTACCCATCCTGAGGGAGAATTAGATGTCGCAAGAGAACACTTTAACTGCATGTAAGTCTAGTCTTCCCCTCATGAGATCATGAAACTCAAGGAATTCTGACGCTTAGAGCATTCAGATCTGCCTTATGGCAAAATGTGCCCTCACCCCCAGCTCTGCAGACAGATTAAATACCCATGGCAAGACTGCAAGCTCCTGCAAATCCAAAGAGTCTAAGAATGGCAATTCAAAGAGTTAGAATACAGGCATTGAGAAAATAAACACACTTGAAATTTGGCATTTATATTGTATTTTTCCTCTAAAGATAGTAACATGCTAAACAGATAATTATTCTTAACAGTGAGGCAAGTCATTAAGGAAAATTGCAGTCTGACAAATGAAACTCCTGTAGTAAATGTCCCCCTGGAGGAGGACTGATGTGAAACTGAAGATGTCACCCTTGGAACTTGGAAAGAGGACTGAGTCATTGACCTCTGCCGTGTCAGTGGAGTTTCTTTACACCGGTGCCATGATGGGCCTAGGCCTGCAAGTATGTGTGCACTTCACAATCATAGTCTAGCAAGGATCTGAAGGGTTATCTCGTGAAAGTCCACACTGGGAGTGGAAGAATGTATCCTGTGTTTAGAGTTCTCTGGATAAAACCTTTACTACCTGAATAACCCATCATGTCTGATTGGTTCTCTCTTGTACCCAGGCTCTTATGACAAGGCCTAACACACAGCAGGAATTTAGTAAATGTTTGCTGAATGATACATCTGAGATCATTCTTCTTTATTTTTAAATATCCAAAACTTTCATTTCTCAACCTGCAATTTGAGCCCATATCTATCATCATTAACACTCAGTACATTAAAACCAATAGTATTTTCAAGATGCCAAGGAGATCGAGGAGGTTCACTAGGGTATGGGGCCTGTATCCCCCATCTGAGTAACTTAGCTATTAGCCCCTAGAATTTCTTGTGATCTCTCACCAATTTAAGAGTTTTCTTTTATTGCTTAATAAAATGTACTATTGGCAAAGCTAGTGTAAGCATTTTTGTTTTAGGGGAAACGAGAGAGGGAGAGAGAGAGAGACAGATGGACAGACTGAGACCTGCCTTCAACTGTCTGTTTTTTTCTATTGAATGGAAATACCAGCAGCTGGAAATACACTGGGGCCAGATACACACTAGATTCAAGGAACTAGTTCACATAGGTAGCAATGCTTTTGCAGGGAGTCAGTATCCAGTTTCACTTTCAACAATGATATTCTCAGTACAGTCCAATCCCTAATATTTGGGCAAAACAATTCCCAGCGGACTTGGAAGGAGGTTGAAAACTGAGAAGAGAGGCAAAAGTGTGACCTGGTTTCCTGGACCGCTGGCCTGGAGCCAGATTCTCGGTTTCTTTCCAAAGATGAAACTGAGCCAGAGAAGGACTCACAGGTAGAAAAAGAGAATCTTCTTGTTTTGTTTGTTGGTTTGGTTTGTTGTTGGTTGTTGTGGATAGTGGTGGCTTTTGGAGATGTGTGGCCACGTATCCTCCAACCAATCGTTGAATGATGTGGGTTACATTCTGGGTTGTACAGTAGGGCTAACACTGCTGGCCACACATCTCACTCATTTTTTCCCCATAGTCAAGTCCCCTTGTGAGCACAGTGTTTGGAGCCACTTTCTACACCTGTATCATCAGTCTTCCTTGCTAGTTTGATGGTATGTTATTCTAAGACATACCAGAGGAAATCCTTCTCAGGGAAGTACATGCAGTTAGCAATAAGTAATAACACCATTAAAAAAACTTTCTCTTCTTGTTTCAAGTGAATGTTTTTTAAAAGTTGATATCTATATTTCTCCACTGTGACTAGTTTTGGATTGTGGGGTTTTAAGGAGTTGAAATTGTGCCTGTGAGATTCTCAAGATATAGTGGTTAGTTCAAAGTTAATGTATTTTTTTTAAAGATTTTATTTATTTATTTGACAGAGAGAGAGAGACAGCCAGTGAGAGAAGGAACACGAGCAGGGGGAGTGGGAGAGGAAGAAGCAGGCTCCCAGTGGAGGAGCCTGATGCGGGGATCGATCCCAGAACACTGGGATCACGCCCTGAGCCAAAGGCAGACACTTAACGACTGCGCCACCCAGGCACCCCCAAAGTTAATGTATTGAGTGTCAATGTGAGAGGAATATGAAAGGAGAAATGACATGGTCTTTGTCCAAAAGGAATTTTCAGTGTAGATGGAGAAAACAGACACACGTATGAAAGTTAGTGAATAAAGCTCTATAATATGAGCTAATTGTTTGGTATTAACAAGAAGTGCATCAAAGAAAGAAACAAGCAAAGCCCCCAAAAACCATTTTGGACGGGAACTCCGCTGAGGAAGGAAAACAGGCTGGATCCCAAAGTGCTGGCTCAGTATTGGTATACCTCCAAGGGAATTCCTGGACAGATCATTGAAAGGGTGAAGATGGTGTTTCCTTCTTCCCTAAGATTTTTGCTAGAGACCAGTTTGGAGTTCAAATTGACTTTCCAAAAGTGAAGTTAATGCCAGTGTCTATTTCAATACATTTCTAGTTAATTACCAGCAAAATGGAACGGGCTTATACTAGGTCTTTCTAAGAGGGAGCTAATCAAGGGGAAGACAGGTGAGAAGGGGGGAAGGTGGGCTACAGAGTGAGAGCTTGTCACCTTGGTTGACTGAAGGGGTGTGATGGTATGGCCTCCTGCTGCATGGAACTTTCTCCCAATAAAAGAAGGACTCAGCTGAGGTCTGAGGAATGAAAGATACAGCTGGCATTATGCATAGCCATGCCTTTGCCCTACTCATTTGGGGCTCTGTGTCTTTGCTTTCAAATACTTCAGCTCCCTGCTTCTGAGAAACAATGTTACTTTATTCTTCTCATAGTCTTGTTCTTAGTTCAGGCTCTTTCTGTACAATAGGATTGATTGATTGATTGATTTACTTATTTATTATGTTCAATTAGCCAGCATATAGTACATCATTAGTTTTTGATATAGTGTTCAACGATTCATTAGTAATGTATAACACCCAGTGCTCATCACCACACGTGCCCTACTTAATACCCATCCCCTGGTTATCCCATCCCCCATCCCCCTTCCTTCTGTAACCCTCAGTTTGGATCAATCTTATGTCAGTGACATCTCTTCCTCTCTGTCTTCCTATCTCTCAGATTTAACTGAGTAGAGTTGGTAGTATCTCTTTTGAAGAAACTTGGGCATAACCTGGCCTAGATTTAAATTGGATGCTGTCTAGCTGTCAGCCTCTGCCAGACTTCAATTCTTTTATCTGTCTATCCATCTATCTGTCATCTAATCATCAATAATCTACTTCTGGTAGCTTTTTCTTCTAAGAGTCTTTAAAGATCAATCTGACCTCTTTCACTGTAAAGCAGTCATTTCTGATACTTGTCCATTGGGGAGTTGATCTTTTTTTTTTTTTTTTCTGGTACTAAGCCAGTGTTTCTAAAACAGCATCAATTCCTTCAGAAACACCTGGGCAGCATATAAACAAGCACGTTCCCAGCCCCCAGCCTCACAAAGATACTAATAGAGAAGAGCCTGAATGAGGCACTCCAGGTGATTCTTATTACACTACAGAGTGTTTGAAAACCTGTGCCTTCAAGGGATTTAGAACTTGGCTCGGGTCAGGTTTGTCTTCAAACAGAATTAAGCTCTCAAAACATTTCAAGGATTTGGTGAAGCAGCTCAGAATTGGAACTGGCTTGACATGCTACTGTGGGGTGAGGTGAGTGATAATCATATGTCAGCCACACTCATCTTAACCCAGTCATTTCTTACAGATTTAAAGGCTTTCCACAGTGCTTCAGGAGGAAGCAGGAAACCATTCTGAACCCACATGTTCCCAGCACCGTCTGAATCATCTCTAAATGTCCTAACCTTTACAATAACCTTTCTGACAGAGCAAGTCAAAGTCAGGAAACAGGTAAGCAACCCGCTTTCCTGTGCTGGCAAACATATATATTTTGATAAAGCTATTGGCATGTTTAATAGAATGTAATTATTCAAATGTCATTTCAGTGATTGGGACTTCAAAGCTGGTTTTGGAATGGTAAAGAGATTTTCAGAGTTTTTTTCTTGCCTTAGGCTTTGGGGTTGGTTTTAATAAAAGACTTGAAGAGAGTTACTGCAGTAGGAAATCTTTGTTATAGGAGCTAATTCATACTTGCTTAAAATGAATTCCCTTCAGGGGATTGGATTTAAGATGTGACCATTAACTTAAAGAACTACTAGTAGTATAACTACTGCTTAACAAGGAGCTGCATTTCACATAGAGCTGTCTGGTGTGAAAGGTACATTTTGGAATATGAAACACTATAATATGGATCCTTCAGGAAGGATTAGAGGTAGGCACATAGTAGGCACTCATAGATGATTATTGCTGAAGGAGGAATGGGATTGGAGGGATGAATTGAGTATCTATTGGTTGAGAAACAGTTTTGTGTTGAGAATAAAAATGTCTTCTTTATCAGCTGGTATTTATGATGTAAAATATTTCCTGATGGTACTTAAGTTGTAAGTAATGGTTGTTTATTAGTTGACTCACTTTAAACACTTTATATTTTGTTTTGCTTTAGTAATTGAATATAATAAATAGTGTTGTTGCTGGACAGCAGCTGTGGTTTTATTCCCAAAAAGGATGCTCTGCTCAGATTGCTATCTTTTGTGATATCAGCTGGTGCTGTTCATAGATGACAAACAGAAGCAATTCTTTTAACGAGTTGAAAGTGTTATGAGATTGAGGATGAAGGTTTAAAGTTGTTGATTAGGCAAACTAAGCTGTCTGATTTTCTACTCTGTATGGACGGCTGATTTTCCAAAGGCTAACTTTCAACAGAGATTCTTGAGGCTACTAAAGCTCTTTATTAAAAAACAGCAAGGAGCATCTGGGTGGTGCAGTCGTTAAGCGTCTGCCTTAGGCTCAGGGCGTGATCCCGGCATTATGGGATCGAGCCCCACATCAGGCTCCTCCGCTATGAGCCTGCTTCTTCCTCTCCCACTCCCCCTGCTTGTGTTCCCTCTCTAGCTGGCTATCTCTATCTCTGTCAAATAAATAAATAAAATCTTAAAAAACAACAACAACAAACAACCCCCTGCTATTTAAAGAAAATTATGTCTGGGGGGGTATTACTTGTGATTTATGAAGTTGAAATGACAGAGTTACGATAAATCAATTGCAGCTGCCTTTCTACAAAACTTTAGAATGAAGTTTTAAAATGGTGAAGTCTTCAAATAAGATATTAATATGTTCTACCCATTTTGTTTTGAAAAGTGTGTTTGCAAAAGGAAATAGAGCTTAACACAGCAGTATTTTAACAAGCAAAAAAGTGCGTCACTGAGGTCGTCTGGAAGCTTTCCAGGACGCTGAGTCTCTGGGAATTGTGGGCAAAATGCGTCTGAGTTGGGTATGAAGAAGTCAGTGTCCAACTTCACAGAGCTTCTGAGCACCTTCTAAGCACCTCTGGAGGCAGCTTGATCTGCAAATACCCATTCTCGTCCTTGGCTGATTTTACTGAGGCTGCATGGAACGAGGTGCTGCCATGGCCTTGTCATGCTGCAAACCAGTGGACAAAGGGAAGAAAAATGGGAATTAGAAAGGCATTTGAGCAAGATGTTCTTCATTGTCAATTGAGGGAGGAAAACTGTCTAATGTAAAGAAGCTCCCGTGTCAGGGATGGGCAGATGCTCTTTTAGACTGGTTATCTGTTCACAAGAAATGAGGTCTAGCTTATGTCAATAGGAGTGTACTTTAACCGTGTAGTGAGGAGGGCGGTCTTCATGGTATAGAGTGAAATTGCCTTCAGATACTTTAGAGAAAATAAGTAAGCTCTAGCACTGAGTGGAAACCATTCTCCTCCCACATTATCTCTTTTTGTCACCCACCTTCCTCTGTCCATCAAATTAGAGAAGTGATCTTTCTTCAGCCTATGTTAGTGCCTAATAGACTATTCTGTTGGACATGAACCACACAGAAGAGGTAGAAAGCTGAAAACTTGAGACTATAGCATACCCCTCCCCTTGGTGGAAATTTGGTGGGGAAAAAAAAGGGCTATCAATGAGGCTGTGAAAATTTCAAAATGCAAGAAAGGACCTAGGGAAATTAAGATTCTATAAAAACTTTAATATATAATTTAACTATCTCTGGTAGGTTTTTAGTTGAGATTGAATTAGATTTATATATTAATTTTGGAGAAATTCGTATTTCTATAATACTGTTTTTCCAATCCAAGAACATAATATGCATCTTTCCATTTCTTCATATCCTATTTTGTATCTTTCAATAAGATGTAAAATTTTTGTTGTATAAATGTTCATGTAAAATTCTTGTTAAACTTACCCCTAGGTATTTTTTCTTGTTATTGTCCTTAAGAATAGACATTCTTCTTTCCATTTCTCAGTGACTATGGCTTAATAGGGAAAATTTGTTGATTAAAAAAAAATTATCTTGTACATAGCCACCTGACAAAGTCATATAAATTCTCTCTTTTTTTAAATTACAGTCTTATCAACAAAGGGATTAACCTTGTTTTCCAATGATTTTTACATGGTATTTAGTTTTTCTAGAACGTGTATGGCATTTGTCAGTATCCGTGAGATAGTGAATAATAGTGATCATCTCTGTCTGGTTCTTGGTATTAAGGAAAATGATTTCAGTTTTTTATTGCTTACAATGATATCTGCTGTTGAAGTCTAATAAGTAGCTTTTATTAGTTTTAAGTAGTTTCCATGTTGCTTACTGTCTGTATTAGAAATGGTTTGATTCTGAGTATCTTTTTCTGAATTTATTGATATCACACGGTGTTTCTTCTGTAATTTCTTGATATACTTTATTATATCGATAGATTTTCAGTTGTTGAATCTCCCATTACTTTCTGGAATAAGTTCTATTTGGTTATAATGTATTGTTCTTTGCATGCATTGATGGATCCTATTTCATAGTATTTTATTAAGAAGATCACATAAAATAGGTCTAAAATAAATATTTTTAAGTGATCCAAGTTAGAACCTCTTTGTCAGCTTTACATGTAAATGTGTAAATATTTGAAGTTGTGTCTGCAATGGCTTTCCTTTCTACAGCCACTGGTGAAATCCTGTCCATTCCTTGAGGCTCACCTCAGTGGCATTTCATCTGTTAAACCTCTCCTTTGTCTTGGCCCCTAATGCATGAAATCACTTCTTATGTCAAAACTTTGCAACATTTTATTTTATTTTTTTTTAAAGATTTTATTTATTTATTCGACAGAGATAGAGACAGCCAGCGAGAGAGGGAACACAAGCAGGGGGAGTGGGAGAGGAAGAAGCAGGCTCATAGCGGAGGAGCCTGATGTGGGGCTCGATCCCAGAACGCCGGGATCACACCCTGAGCCGAAGGCAGACGCTTAACCGCTGTGCCACCCAGGTGCCCCTGCAACATTTTATGGTGTCAAAGTATAATTTTCAAAATCTTAACATGACACTTACATAAGTACATGGTGAGCCCTTGTTAAAGATTTATTTAACTCATTAATGAAGCAGCCAGCAGGATAATAAATTGGTTCACAGGGCCTTTAAGGAACAGAGAATTCTATAGTTTGTTGGTGATGGCAAACTAAATAAATTGGCTAAGTTAGAGATGAAATGGTCAATACCCTAAAGGGCAATAAAGTCATGTTATTTAGTGTTATTTTTTCCACTGAATAGAAATCACTTGCATTTTTGCTGGAAAAAAAATCTACAAGTTTTTATATAACTTCATAGAATCAATATGAAATAGGAAGTCAAAGAAAGGTACATTCTCCCAGTGAAATAAATAATCCTTGGGTGGGTCTGTGAGATCATGTTCAAGTATGACATTAAAAGGTTATACAGCCTTCCTTTTGCCAAATTTCTGTTTTGGATACTTTTTTCTTAACAGTACTAAGTACTACTTGATGTTTCAATTGTTTGTATGTCTGACCTATGTTAGCATGGTATAGGGGGAATGCATGGGTTTTGAATATGTTATACAATGTAAGGTTTGAATCTTGACTCTGGAAACCCATCCCTTACCCATATATGGTTTGTGCTGTTGGGGAAGGGGTTTGGGACAGCTGGGATGCATAATAAAAATAGATTGAGGACTTGGGAGCACCAGAAGAAAGCACAGTTGGCACATCTCTGGCATTCTCATATGGTAGCAACTCAATATGACCATATTTCAGTAGCCTAAGGACACAAATGGGGTCAGAAGGATACCAGCAAGCCACAGTTCCCATTTTTGCCTCCAACAGCCTGTGTAGGACTTTCCATACCCTTACAGAGAGATCCTCCCCTCTGATATTTCTGGGTTTCCTCCAAAGGGATGTCCATTTGGTCACAAATCAATATACAGCCACAATAACCCCAACCTGTTTTCCTCCTTTGGTGGTGTTTGCTGTTTCTGATGCCCTTTGGAGCCACTCATGACAATGAAAAATGTTGGAGAATGTAGAAACCAAGGGAGCTTTCTTCTGATGTTCTCAAAGCCAATAAGCTGCCTTTTCTACTGCTTCTAACTGCCTGCCCTCCTTTCCTCCTATAACTGAGTATCTTAACAGGACAGGTCTTCCGACAAATAGAGTTTGGGGAGATTTCTTTCACCTAAGGATTGTGTACCTGGATTCACATGCATATGAGCTCTTGCTTTAGTGTGAAGGAGAATATTTTAAACAACTATTATTCAGTTGTTATTTGAGTACTAATTGGTACCAATTACTATGGATAAAGATACAAAGGAATATTACTGGCCGTTAGGAAGCTAGTTCAAACTATCTAGTTTAAGTAGGATAAGCACACTAAAGGGTGAAATAATTTTGCAAAAAATAATTAATTGTAGGATGTAAACCCAGCAGCCCAAGGTATTTGTCGTGAAGCTTTCAGAGGTGAGTAGGGATTACATTCCTAAATCATTAGAGACAACACCAAAATTTAAGGATTTTTTCTCTCCAGGGAGAGAATTTGACTAGTTTTATAGTTTATATATTCAGTGTGAAGATGTTTTTTTGTGCTTATGTACGAACTATCTAGGAGTTCATGCTGCAATCTCCCTGCCTCCCTGACAGTTTTTATTTTTATTTTTTTGTTTTTTGTGTTTTGCTTGATGAACATGTTGACTTAGAAAAATGATTGAAGCTTTCATTGTGCCAGCATGAATGTGTGCCAGGTGCCCTGTCTGATCTTGTCAGTCTTTTCTTCCCGTCTTCAAAAATACAAGTATAGAGCTCCTTTAGCTAATTAGTCGTTGCATTGCACTCTCATTAAAGAAAACAGATTTACAATCTTAAAAATTAGTTATAAAGTATGGGGAGACAAAGATGTTGAGGTGTAGAAAGTTTTTAGGGTGCAGGGAGGCTCAAAATGTAGCTTTTGAAGTATTAACCAGAAATTAGATCTGTTCTGAAGAAAGGTGTTTACTTTCAGAATTACTGAGTAGGATTGTTTAGGTTAGAAGACTGTATTTTTTGCAGAGAGTGTAGATCACTATTATTTCTTAAAGTCTTCCTATGCTACACATTTGCCACTGAGCAATAAGTCCCGTCCCCTTTGTTTTATGATGAAATACTATGTGACTGAGAAACTAACAAAGCAAAACTTCATGTGAACTGAACTGGAGCCTCCTTAATACCCATCACCTTGGTGAATATTTAAAGCTAACAGTCACAGGGGGCTTTGTGGGTCTCCAGGGAGCTCATCCCCTCCAAACACTGGCAACACCTTATCCGTAGTTCAGTAACAAATACACTTTATTCAGCCAGTTACTTAAAATTTCTCCTTTAGTCTTTAAACTTCTGGTAGTACATCTTTAGGTTTTTTGTGCTGAGGTCCTCTCTCCTCCAGGCAGCCCTCCTGGGCAGGTTCTAACACCTTATCATCTCTCATCCAGGAGAAGCACTAAAACTGGGATTACAGACTGTTAGGGACTGAATGTTTGTGTCCCTTCAAAATTTGCATGTTGAAACCCTACCTACTCAATGTGATCATGGAGCCTTTGGGAGGTAATCAGGTTGAAATGAGGTCATAAGAATGGAATCCCCATGATGGAATTAGTGCTCTTGTAAGAAGAAACCCCAGAGAGCTTGCTTCCTCTTCTCTTCAGCATGTGAGGATGAAGGTGCCATCTGCAAGCCAGGAAGAGGACTCTCACCAGAACTGGCCCATTCTGGCACCTCAGACTTGGATTTCCTAGCCTCCAGAGCTGTGAGAAGTTCATGTCTGTTTTTGAAGCCACTCCGTTTATGGCATTTTGTTACCAGAGCCCAAGCTGACTGAGACACAGACTGTCCCAAAGGCAGCTATCATGCCTGCTCTGTCTTCAGAGCAGGGGCTTCTTGCCACAGACTCTCACTTTTAGCCTGGTGCCTGCCACTTATCTGGGGACTCTACGGTGTGTCCCCAAACTCAAGGGATAGATACCAAGTCTTCTTGAAGACTCCCTCAAGAGGTTTGAGGAGAGTTAAGGTCCCCCTCCCCTGGTTCATAAACCACCAGTAGTTCTTGCCAAAGAACTTTTCTCACCATTTAGCTTCCCATTCTTTTCTAAAGTCTGGAAATGTTTGATAAGCCAAGGGTTACAAAACTGGTTCTTTGTTACCTCTTTTAGAAGCCTTGTACAACCCGAGTATTGCTTGGGTGTGACAATAACAGTTACCTGTCTCCCTGAGGTCTCAGTCAAAACAGATATAAGAATCCTATTTTATTTTATTTTATTTTATTTTATTATTTTATTTTATTTTTTTTTAAAGATTTTATTTATTTATTCGACAGAGATAGAGACAGCCAGCGAAAGAGGGAACACAAGCAGGGGGAGTGGGAGAGGAAGAAGCAGCTCATAGTGGAGGAGCCTGATGTGGGGCTTGATCCTATAACGCCAGGATCACGCCCTGAGCCAAAGGCAGACGCCTAACCACTGTGCCACCCAGGCGCCCCAAGAATCCTATTTTAACACCCTCTTACACAAAAGAATAATTGTTCTATTACTTTGTATTAGGTGTTGGAATGAGGATAGCCTAGAGACAAGAGAATGGCCAGTTAGGACATAGGTTTTGAAGCTCTGAACAATGTAATCATATCTGGACCGCATTAGAATCTAATGGTTTTAGCCTGCACTGAATCTGTTTTCTTTTCTTCTTTCTTTCTTTCTTTTTAACGAGCCACAGTGTTCTCATTTTTTCTATTAGTTTTTGTCTGAAATTTTTTGAAAATCCCTTTAAAATTCATATAACCAATTCACTTTCCTTCTGGTGAGTTTTCTGCCTACTAATGTATCCCATTTTACCTGTTATCTAAATCCAGGTTTTCCATATGCTTTCTAGATGGTTAGTCCTGAGAGAGAAGCCATAAAAACAATGTTATGTAATTTCATTGATTTGGTGAATGTTGCATGTATACTAAATCTGTCTTTTGGTGACTGATAATGCATAAGGCATATCAAAGGGTTTGAGAAGTCCTGCAGTACAGAATCATTTTCATTTTTAAAGCCAAGCACTTTACAAACTTACTTGACTATAGACTGATATACCACTCACATTTTCATCTGGAGAGACTTGTGTTCTTCCTAGGATATACTTTGGAAATGCTGATTTAGACTCTACCACTTTGTTGCTTATGGCTTTGGTATGGCCTTGTCTTGCATTATATGTGAACTCAAAGGGAAGTTAAGGAAGATTGAGTGACCATACCTTCTTGTCAGTTTATCCCCTTGGGATATCTGAGCTTTCTTTTAAATCACACACTATTGATTTTTCTTTATAATCCTCTTTCATAATTCCCATTTTAGACTTTTATTAATCATAGAAATTTTCCATAAATATTTCTAATTGCATTAGTTATGTCCTCAGAATGGCAATTCCCCAATTTTTCCTTTATTCGATACCTTAGTATTCATTCCTTTGGGAAAGACACTACTATTAACATATTAACAAGTTTCAGTTTTAATGCATATCCAGTATTTCCAACAGTGTTATCCTTCTCATGTTGTTAGCTCTTTGGTAAAGGAATTCCACAGATTTGGGATAAAATCAGTTCTGAATTTAGTTAATCTGTCCACACCTCCATTTATCAGTATAAAAGTTTCTTAGAGGGTTATTGAGGGTTTAATTGCACGCAGAAAATGTCCAATTAAATACCCAATACATGCATGTAGATAATTTACTGAATGCCTCTAAGTTCTAACTACATGTGATGTTTTCTCCCAGTCAATCACCAAAGAATCTTTAACTGCATTTTACTCAGATATGCGGAGAACAGGCACTTGTTCAAGTGTTTTCACTGTCAGAGACAGACAAAATCATGCTCACCAGGAAGAATTCTAGCATGAGAAATATTGGTTTAGTCATGACAATAAATGACAATAGTGCTGATGTCTGGATTCTAGTTGTCTCATGTAATGTTATGATATAATAAATATATATTTAGTTTTGTCCCCATTTCCTGTCACAGATTTAAAACCCTTACTTCCTGAGTGTTAGTGGTGAGAGAATCATCTTTTGTTATTCATAAGCCCTTTTCACTATATCTGACTTTATCTAATGAGGTGACAATTGAAGGATGGGGGTTGGTTGCCAGATGAATCAACCATGTGATTACAGGGTTGGAAATTTGAGCTCCCACCCTCACCTCTGCAGTTGCGGGGGGTGGAGTGGTGATGATTGACTTAATCACCAATGGCCAATGATTTAATCAACCATGCTTGTGTAATAAACCACCATAAAAGCCCTGAACAAAAGGAGAACTTCTGTGTAGGTGAACACATTTAGGTGCTGGGAGGGCAGAGTGCCTGGAGAGGACTTGGAAGCTCTGTACCACCCACCACCTATACTTTGCCTTAGGCATCTCTTCCATCTGGCTGTTTCTAAGTCATATTTTTTTTATAATAAGCCAATAATAGTTAAGTGTTTTCATGAGTTCTGTGAGCCATTCTAGCAAATTATTAAACCCAAGGAAGGGGTTGTGGGAACTCTGCTCTATAGCCAGTTGGTCCAAAGTAGAAGAATCCCAGAGGTGGAATTGGTATCTGAAGCAGGGGCAGTGTTGTGGGACTGAGCCCTTAACCTGTGGGGTCTAAGTGAACTCTGAGTAGTGTCAGAAGTGAAGTAAACTGTAGGATACCCAGTTGGTGTCTGCAAAGAATTGGAGAATTGCTTGGTGTGGAAAACGCATACATTTGGTGTCAGAAGTGTTGTGAGTACAGAATAGTCTTTTCTTTTACCTTCCACCTGGTTCCATGCCTTATGTGCTATGGGGTTCTGTTAGACTTTGGTCACAGAATGAGCATATACATAGAATAAATTGCCAAAATAGATCAATGAATGAATGAATGGACCCTATAGAATACCCCTTGAAGGAAGATGAAAATGTTTTGCACAGTATGCAATAAGCCCTGAGTAAATACAGACTAAAAACATAAAAAAGTTACATTGGATAACAGATTTATGACTAGAAATTAATTCATCCCAAAGTGTTATACAGAATAAACTTCAAAGATACTGTGCCTTCCTACCAATTACCAGAGAAGGAAAAAAAAAATGGTCTGACCAGGATGAGAATCATCATGTGTATAGGTAATGGGGAAACTTGGCTCTGACCTGGTATCCCTTCAGACAAGATTTAGACATGGCCCCTAAAGTAGCTGTAAGATCATTGGAAGATGGGCACATTCTGGTCATGTAAGACCCATCCTGCGGAGGAGTTAAGATGGTGGAGGAGTCGGGGAACCCGAGGCTTGCCTCCTCTCTTGAACCCAGCTAGCTAAATATCAAATCATTCTGAACACCTAAGAAATCAATCAGAGGACTGAGAGAGCAAAGATGCATGTCTACAAGTAGAAAAAGGACTACCTCATGGAAGGTAGGAGCTGTGGAGTGTTGATTTGGGGGAGAAAAGAGCTGAGGGCACTATGGAGGGGAGGGACCCCTGATCACATAGAGAGGAGTGAGAGAGAAAGAGAAAAAGTGAAAAAAGAGTAAAAACATGCACAGGGGATTGCACAAGAAAAACTCCTCCCCAAAACCATTGACTAGGAAAAGGAGAGGGGCTGAATACCACAAGTTTTTATAAGCAATGAAGCACAAAGTCTGAAGTTTTAGAGGTCCCTGCCATTGCCAGGGTTGTGACCAATAGGTCTGGTGGTGCACTGGTGGGAAAGGAGGACAGAGACCTGGGAATAGGCAGCGTGGTCTGAGGATCCCCTGGGTCATACAGGGAGAAACAGTTCCCCTTCTTGGGGTGCATTTGGGATAGGTGGCATGGCCTTTCTGGGGACAAAAGACCCTGTGGTACGACTGGGCTGCCCTATTCATTACCACTGGAATGGGGACGCTGGCTGAGGGCAGCAAGCCTTGGTGCTGGCTTGCTTTTGTGCTTTACCATAAACTCCAAGCTGCTGTACAGTCGTGTGACCATTTACTGTAATAAGCCAGCACCCAGCCATAGTGCATGAGACCCTCCTCTGGAGGATGAGTACGGGTTAGCTGCCGGGGTTTCTGAAGTTTGGAGTTTTGAATCCCACCATGCATCTGAGATAAAACAGAGTGCTACGCTGCTTTGCAGGTGGACAGCTCAGACACAGAGCAAAGGCAGCAATTTGATAGAAGATGGGGACACAGGAGGGTGATTGTTTCTTCTTTGAGGGCTTCCTGGAGTGGTGGGTGTAAGTTCCCTCCTCTGAAGATAAGAGAGTGGGGCAGTGCTATTTCCCCACCCCCCTGTTAAAACTGACCAACTTCACTGAACAGCGCCACCAAGTGGAGGCTAGAGCCGCTTACACCAATTCTGCACCCCGACCCCCCCTTTCCTGCAGATGCATATCTACTAGGGCAAGTCCACCTGAGAATCAGCACAAGAGGCCCCAACCCCAGAAGACCAGCACAAACCTCTCGCATGCACCAAGCCTACTGATCATATAGTGCTGCAAAGCTTCAGTGCTGGGGGAAATAAGATCGAGCTCCCTTTGTCTTTTTTAAAAAATGGGATATAGAAAAAGCTATTTTTAAAATTATTTTATTTTATTTTGAAATTTATTTAATTTGATTTTTTTTTTTTTTGGATCTGGTTTCTTTTAACAAGTGGACCAAAACACACCTAGGATCTAGCTTCCCCTTTTTAAAATATTTAAATTAAAAACATATTTTGACCTCTTCTTAATATAGCCATTACTCTCAGAAGCAGGAATATAATAGGCTTTCCTAATAATCACACACAAAAAAAACAGCAACTTTGACAAGATGACAAGGTCGAGGAATTCACCCCAAAAGAAAGAATAGGAAGAAGTAACTGCCAGGGATTTGATTCATACAGACATAAATAAGATGTCTGAACTGGAATTTAAAACAACAATTACGAAGATACTAGCTAGGCTTGAGAAAGGTGTAGAAGACACCAGAGAATCCCTTACTGCAATGATAAAAGAACAGAAAACTAGTCAAGCTGAAATTAAAAATGCTCTAATTGAGATGCAAGGCTGAAAGGATGCCATGACAATGAGAATGGATTAAGCAGAGGAACAAATCAGTGCTACAGAAGATAACCTTATGGGAAATAATGAAGCTGAAAAGAAAAGGAAAAGAAAGGTATTGGATCAAAATGTGGACTTAGGGAACTCAGCGACTCCTTACATCTTAATAACATTCGTATCATTGGAGTCCCAGAAGATGAAGAGAGAGAAGAAGGAGCAGGTTCATTTGATCAAATTATGGCTGAAAACTTCCATAATCTGAGGAACAAAACAGATATCAAAATCCAAGAAGCATAGAGAACTCCCATTATATTAAACAAAAGCTGGCCATCACCAAGACATATCATAGTCACATTCACAAAATAGACAGACAAGGAAAGAATTCCAAAAGCAGCAAGGGGAACAAAGTCCTTAATCTATAAGGAAAGACAGATATCAGGTTTGCAGCAGATCTGTCCACAGAAAGTTGGCAGGCCAGAAAAGAGTGGCATGATATATTCAACATACTGAATGGGAAAAATATGTGGTCAAGAATACTCATCCAGCAAGGCTGTCATTCAGAATAGAAGGAGAGACAGAGTTTGCCAGACAAACAAAAACTAAAGGAGTTCATGACCACTAAACTAGCCCTGAAAGAAATATTAAAGGGGACGCTTTGAGTGGGGAAAAAAAGACCCAAAGCAACAAAAACCAGAAAGGAAGAGAAAACATCATCAGAAACACCAACTTTACAGGTAACACAGTGGCTCTAAATTCATATCTACCAATAATCACTCTGAATGTAAATGGACTAAATGCTCCAATCAAAACACATAGGGTATCAGAATGGATAAAAAAACAAGACCCATCTATATGGTGCCCTCAAGAGACTCATTTTAGACCTAAAGATACCAGCAGATTGAAAGTGAGGGGATGGAGAACAATCTATCATGCTAATGGATGTCAAAAGAAAGCGGGAGTAGCCATATGTATATCAGACAAACAAGATTTTAAACCAAAGATTGTAATAAGAGATGAAGGGCAGTATATCATAATAAAGGGGTCTATCCATCAAGAAGATCTAACAATTATATATATTTATGCCCCAAACTTGAGAGCACCAGAATATATAAAACAATCATTAACAAACATGAACTCACTGATGACAGTACAATAATAGTAGGGGACTTTAACACCCCACGTACAGCAATGGATAGGTAGTCTAAGCAGCAAATCAGCAAGTAAACAGTGGCTTTGAATAACACACTGGACCAGATGGGCTTAACAGATATATTTACAATATTTCATCTTAAAGCAGCAAAATGCACATTCTTTCAAGTGCACATGGAACATTCTCCAGAATAGATCTCCAGAATAGAGAATTACAAGCCAATATCCCTGATGAAGTTGGATGCAAAAATTCTCAACAAGACATTAGCAAATTGACTCTAAGGGTACATTAAAAGAATCATTTAACACGATCAAGTGGGATTTATTCCTGGGTTGCAAGTGCAGCTCTATATTCACAAATCAATCAACATGATACACCACATTAATAAGAGAAAGGATATGAATCATATGATCATTTCAATAGATGCATAAAATGCATTTGACAAAATATAGGATCATTCTTGATAAAAACCCTCAACAAAATAGATATAGATGGAACATATCTCAACATCATAACGGCCATATATGAAAAACCCACAGCTAATATCATCCTCAATGGGGAAAAACTGAGCTTTTCCTCTGTGGTCAGGAACAAGATAGGGATGTCTTTTCTCACCATTGTTATTTAACATAGTACTGGAAGTCCTAGCCTCAGCACTCAGACAACAAGAAGAAATAAAAGGTATCCAAATTGGCAAGGAAGAAGTGAAACTTTGACTATTCGCAGATGACAGGATACTATGTAGAAAACCTGAAAGACTCCACCAAAAAATTGCTACAACTGGTACTCGAATTCAGCAAAGTTGCAGGATATAAAATCTGTTGTATTTCTCTACACCGATAATGAAGCAGCAGGAAGAAAATTAAGGAATCAATCCCATTTACAACTGCACCAAAAACCATAGATACCTAGGAATGAACCTAACCAAAGAGGTGAAAGATCCGTCCTCTGAAATCTATAGAACACTTATGAAAGAAAGTGAAGAGGACACAAAAAATGGAAAAACATTCCATGCTCATGGATCAGAAGAACAAATGTTATTAAAATGTCTATACTTCTCAAAACAATCTGCACATTAATGCAATCCCTATCAAAATACCAACGGCATTTTTTCACAGAGCTAGAACGAACAATCCTAAAATTTGTATGGAACCACAAAAGACCCTGAATAGCCAAAGGAATCTTGAAAAAGAAAAGCAAAGCTGGAGGCATTGTGATTCCAGATTTCAAGCTATATTACAAAGCTATAGTCATCAAGACCATATGGTACTGGTGCAAAAACAGACACATAGATCAATGGAACAGAACAGAGAACCCAGAAATGGACCCACAACTGTATGGTCAACTAATCTTCAACAAAGCAGGAAAGAATATCCAATGGAAAAGAGACAGTCTCTTCAACAAATGGTGTTGGGAAAACTCGACAACATGCAGAAGAATGAAACTGATTATTTTCTTACACCATACACAAAAATAAATTCAAAATGGATGAAAGACTTAGATGTAAGACAGGAAACCAAAAAAACCCTAAAGGAGAGCACAGGCAGGAACCTCATTGACAATGATTGTAACAGCTTCTTACTGGACGTGTTGCTAGAAGCAAAGGAAACAAAAGCAAAAACAAACTACTGAGACTTCAAGATAAAAACCTCTGCACAAGAAAGAAAACGATCAAGAAAACGAAAAGGCAGCTTACAGAATGGGAGAAGATATTTGCAAGTGACATATTTGATAAAGGATTAGTATCCAAAATCTATAAAGAATTTATCAAACTCAACACCCAAAAAACAAAAATCCAGTTAAGAGATGGGGAGAAAACATGAATAGACATTTTTCCAAAGAAGGCATAGAGATGTGACAGACACAAGAGAAGATGTTCAACATCATTCATCACTAGCCGTCAGGGAAATACAAATCAAAACCATGATGACGTATCACCTCACACCTCAGAATGGCTAAAATTAACAACACAAGAAACAATAGATGTTGGCAAGAATGTGGAGAAAGAGGAGCCCTTCTGCATGATTGGTGGGACTGAAAACTGGGACAGCCACTCTGAAAAACAGTATGGAGGTGCCTCAGAAAATTAAAAATAGAACTACCCTATGACCCAGCAATTGCACTACTAGGTATTTCCCCAATGGATACAAAAATACTGATTCAAAGTGGTGCATGCACCTGAATGAATAAAGGAGATGTGGCGCGCGTGCGCGCGCACACACACACACACACACACACACACACACACAAATATTACTCAGCCATCAAAAAGAATGAAATCTTGGCATTTGTAATGTCCTGGATGGAGCTAGAGTGTATTATGCTAAGGAAAATAAGACAGTCAGAGAAACACAAATACCATATGATTTCACTCATATGTGTAATTTAAGAAATAAAACAGAAGAACATATATGAAGGGGGAAAAAAGAGGGAACAAACCATAAGAGACTCTTAACAATAGAGAACAAACTGAGGGTTGATGGAGGGCGGTGGGTGGAGGATGGACCAGATGGGGGATGGGAATTAAGGAGGGCACTTGTGATAAGCACTGGGTGTTGTCTGTAAGTGATGAGTCACTGATTCTTCTCCTGAAACCAATATTGCACTGCCTGTTAACTAACTAGAATTTTAAAAAAAATTTGAAAAGGAAAAAATTTTTTTTGAATGTTAAAAAAAAGACCCATCCTCTTGTTTATCAGTCAAATGGGGGATGTTTTCATATTTGTGTTGCTGTTTTGTCATATGTTCCACTTTGTCTGAGATTTTCCTTGACAGGACAACATTGGAGATGTTTGGTAGATCAGCTCTAACATTACTATAAGTCGTCTTTTATTATGGTAAAACATACATAAAATTTATTATTTCAACTATTTTTAATAGCATTCACAATGCTGTGCAACCATTACCACCATCCATTTCCAGAACTTTTTCACCATCTTAAACTGAAACCCTGAACTCCTTAAGCAATAACTCCCTATTGCTTGTCTCCTCAGCTCCTGACAACCACAATTCTACTTCCTGTCTCTATGAATTTGACAACTCTAGGTACCTCCTATAAATAGAATCACAATATTTGTCCTTTTGTGTCTGACTTATTTCACCTAGCATCACGTTGTCAAGATTCATCCATGATGTAACCTGTATCAGAATTTCATTCACTTTGCAGGCTGAATAAAATTCAGTTGAACGTATATACCACATTTTGTTTATTCATCTGTCCATAGACATTTGTGCTGTTTCATATTTTGGTTTTGTGGGTAATGCACTATGAACATGGATGTACTGATTTAATCCTTGTGCTATGGATTGAATTATGTCTCCCCAAATTCATATGTTAAAGCCCTAATCCAAAACGTGACAGTATTTGGAGATTGGGTGTTTAGGAAATAATTAAAGTTAAATGAGGTCATAAAGGTGGGGACCTAATCCATTAGGGCTGTGGTTTTGTAAAAAGAGGAAGAAAGCCCTCACCCTATCATGTAAGGCAGCAAGAAGGTGGCCATTTGCATCAAGAAGAGAGTTCTCACTGGAAACTCAACCCCACTGGACCTTGATCTGGAAATTTCCAGCCTCAAAACTGTGAGAAAATAGATTTCTTTTGCTTAAGACACATCATCTATGACATTTTGTTACGGTAACCTGAGCTGACTAAGACATTCTGCTTTCAATTCTTTTGGGTATATACTCAGAAGTGGAATTGCTACATCATATGGTAGTTCTAAGTTTAATTTTTTGAGGAACCAATATATTGTTTTCCATAGGAGCTGTACCAATTTTACATTTCCACCAGCAATACACAAGCGTTTTGATTTCCTCACATCTTGCCAACTCTTTCCCTTTCTTTTCCTTCCTTCCTTCCTTCCTTCCTTCCTTCCTTCCTTCCTTCCTTCCTTCCTTCCTTCCTTCCTCCCTTCCTCCCTCCCTCCCTCCCTCCCACCCTCCCTTTCCTTTTTTCCCCTTTCTTTTCTTTCTCTTTCCTTTCTTTTCCTTCTACAAATATCTATCCTAATGCACATGAAGTGGTATTTCATTATGGTTTTAGATTTGCATTTCCCTACTGGTCAGTGCTATCAATCATCTTTTCTGTGCTTATTGGCCATTAGTATAACTTGGGAGAGATGCCCATTTAAGTACTTTGCCCATTTTTAATTGGCTTGTTTTTTATTGAGTTGCTCTAAGTCATTTTGAAAAGAGTCATATTGAAAACAAAGTATCTTTTTAGTCAAAGCTTCCAGTTTCCATATAATGTTGATTTTCGGGAATTTCTTTGCTATGGTCAAATTTCATTTTTTCCTGTTAAAATTTTTTCATTTTTACTGGGAAATTTGGATTTTTATCTTAGCATCTGTGTTATGAAATACTGATGACTGTACTTTCTGGCATTTGTTCTGATTTAGTTGCTAGTTGGATAAACCACTATGGTAAGTTGACCAAATCATACTTTAAAAAATTTACATTTTAGCAGTTGAAATTCATATTTTATTCCTAGTTTTTCAAATTATTTAAATGATGTCCTCTGAGGTCTTATAACACAGCAAGTCTGTACCCCCCTTTTTTTAACCAAACTTGATGTGAGAAGAGTAACAAAATATTATGACCCTCAACTGAAGAAATATCTCATAATCAGAATTTTTTTTTGCCTAAGAGTAGATGACATAATAACTAAATTTATTGCCAAGACAAGATTATGAATTGACCTATGGATTAGTTTCCTATGGTTGCTATAACAAGTTATAACAACTTGGTAGCTTAAAGAAACACTAATTTATTCTCTTACAGTACTGTAGGCTCAGAATTTCAGGTTCACTGCTCTGAAATTACAGTGTTACCAGGACCCTATTCCTTCTGGAGGCTCAGAGGGAGAATCTGTTTCCTTGCCTTTTCCAGTACCCAGAGGAGCATTTCTTGGATTCCTTGTTGTGTGTCCTCTTCCCCATCTTCAAAGCCAGCAACATAGCATCTTATTTCCAATGTCATGATACTTTCTTATTCTGAGTGGGTGAAATTTTCTTAGTTCCTCAAAAAATTAAAAATATAAATACCATACAAATCAATAATTCCATTGCTGGGTCTTTACCCAAAGAAAATAAAAATACTAATTTGAAAATATATATGCCCCCCATGTTTATTGCAGCATAATTTACAATAGCCAATATGGAATCAACCTAAGTGTCCATTGATAGATGAAGCAATGGAATGTTGTGCAGCCATAACAAGGGATGAGTACTTGCCATTTGT
The DNA here is from genome assembly GCF_002007445.2 of Ailuropoda melanoleuca. Taxonomy (NCBI): domain Eukaryota; kingdom Metazoa; phylum Chordata; class Mammalia; order Carnivora; family Ursidae; genus Ailuropoda; species Ailuropoda melanoleuca. The sequence goes on along the minus strand of NC_048218.1, from coordinate 46,244,786 downwards.
GACAACAGGGATGGACTCAGAGGATATTATGCGAAGGGAAGTAAGTCAAACTGAGAAAGACAGATACCATGTGATTTCACTCATACATGGAATCTAAAAAAAAAAAACAAATAAAAAGCAGAATCAGACCTATAATTATAGAGAACAAACTGATGGTTGCCAGAGGGAGGGAGGGTGAGGGGATGGGCAAAATGGGTGAAGGGGAGAGGGAGATACAGACTTCCAGTTGTGGGATGAGTAAGCAATGACAATAAAAGGCACAGCAAAGGGAATATAGTCAATGATATTGTAATAGGACTGTATGGTAACATGAGATCATACTTCTGGTGAGCAAAGCATAATGTACAGAGATGTTGAATCACTATGTCATACACCTGTTACTAATGTAATATTTTGTGTCAACCATACTCAAAAAATTTTTTTGATGAGCACTGGGTATTATACGCAACTAATGAATCATTGAACACTACATAAAAACTAATGAGGTACTATGTGCTGGCTAACTGAACATAATAATTTTTTTTTTGAAAAGAGAATACTTGTGATTGCATTTAGGGGACACCTGGATAGTACAGGCTATTTTTTCCATCTCAAGACCCTGAAGTTAATCATACCTATAAAGACCCTCCCTGGTTTTCCTCCTATATACAGCCACATTCACAGGTTTCAGGGATTAGAATGTGGACATCTTTTGAGGGACCATTTTTCTGGTCTTCCACAACCTATATAAGGCTCTTTGGAAACTTAAAAAGAAAAAAAAAAGAAGCTGAAAACACCATAGATGTTACTGAATCCTAGTTCTGTAAATGAAGCTTAAAGTTTAATGCAATTCTCCTGTTTTAATCATGCTGAGTGCCTCACTTTTTCTTTTCCCATTTTATTCTTAACCTCTTGCAGTTTGGTTTCTGCCCATGCTACTGATACATGGTTTCAAAAGTTTATCAGCGACTATGGAGACAAATCCTGGAACATCTCTCTTTGGTTTTCATCCTCCTCACTCTCTTTGAAGTGTTCAGCACAGATCACTTATTAATAAATGAAATCTTCCCTTCTTTAAATGTGTATGACACTCACCTACTGGTTCCTCTTCTTCTGTCATAATCATTGTAAACAATCCTTCTTTCTTCTTCCTCGGTGTCTTTCATTCTCCTAAACCATGAAATAGAAATTCGTTGAGGTTCTATGCATGGCTGTTTGTTTCCCTTTATTGTCTCTTGGGTTTAGTTGCTGAGTTAATGAGACTTGCAGATCTCTATCTTTAAATGTGAATTCTAACTAAGTGCCTGGGACAGCCATCTATTTCCAGCTCTTTTACAGGTCACGTGCTCATAGTTTTCCTGGTGTCATCTCCAACCCACCATTTGTAAAAACAAAATTCATCTCTCATTCATCCCACCAGTTTTTTGTTTTGTTTTTCCAATTTCCATGAAGGTCAGTGATCCCACCATGATCTTAGAAATTTTTTATCTTATTCCTTACAACTAGGCTTTATTATAACTTTTGAATCTTAATGAAAATAGTTTTTGGTTTTGTTATTTGTAGCTCAGTAGTCTGGAGCAGTGCTACTCAGAGTGGTCCGTGGGTCAACAGCATGGAAATCTGTTAGAAATGCAAATTCTAGGTCCTATCCCAGATCTTCTAAATTACAATCTGTATTTTAACTGTGGTTTAGCAAGCTCTTCAGGTGATTCTGATGCAGGGTGACATTCAGTGACCACTATTTTAGAGTCTGGTCCAGATTGGCATTGCTCCATGCTTACATTAGTCCAACAGCTTCTTACTAGATGAGTCCCCTTATTTTCAGTCAAATATCTTATGGACAATTGTTTTCTTTTAAAATTCCTATCCTGTTTGTTAATCTTATTTCACATCTTACAGCATTATGTATTTCATGTGTATGAAATATGTGGAAACTTGCCTGAAGGACATGTTTAAGTTGAATAGATATCTAGAATTGATTAATGGACTTCTAGTTTTTCTTTCCTGTTTTAAGTGATGGGCTGTGTCAGGTGTTTTGTTTTGTTTTGTTTTTCATCTTTCTTTGCTTTTTTAATGCTCCCAGCTCCCTAGACCTAGCTCTTTACATAGTAAACTTCAAAACAGAAGTCTTGCTCCATCTAGGAAAGTTGGTGACAGGAAGGGAAAAGAGACAGAGATGAGGGAGAGGATTGCAATCCAAAAACTAAATTTGGATTGCAAATATGAGTGGGAATTTTAGCATCAGAGAATTGCTGAGGTTTGTTACTAGTATTAGCATTTTTTTAAGGAAAATAATTTACATAAAATTTCTAAGTCTTTTAAGTTCCTTTTAGCTTTCTTCATGCAGTTAGAATTCATGGCAATGGTTTACTTGAGAGAATCTCCTTTTCCATTTTTTATTAGCTAAGGCCAAGGATACTAGGAGGTCCTTTTGTTGTATTATTGACATTTGGAAAGAATTTGGAAAGAAGGAAGAAAGTCTCCAAATAATCTAATTACACAAATTAGAATCTGCCCCATCGTTCCTGAATATATTGATTTAACTAAAATTTAGTATTCCATGAACATCTTTTAAAAAAAACCAAACAAAATGGAATTGAACATTTGCCAATGTTGAGATATATGCTGGAAACACAATACAATGATACTTAACAGGAATTCTCTCATGCTGCTCACTGTTTAATGTAGGAGACAGACTAGTAAACAGACACTTAAAATATAATAATAATGTAAATGGCCCAAGACCCCTCTGCTTTTTGGATGTCAGAGAAGCTCTTAATTCTGCTACACATGTATGAAAAGTTCAGCAGTGTAAAGACTGTTCTGAGCAGCACATCATTTGTTCTGGAAGAGTAGAACTAGAGTGGCAGGACTGTTGGTGCTGGGAAAATGGCAGGGTCAAAAGTCCCTGAGATTTGGGTCAGTCATTAAGCATCAGCCTTTGGCCCAGGTCATGATCCCAGAGGGTGCGTCAGTCATTAAGCATCAGCCTTTGGCCCAGGTCATGATCCCAGGGTCCTGGGATGGAGCCCCGTGTTGGGCTCCCTGCTCGGTGGGGAGCCTTCTTCTCCCTTTCCTACCCCCACCCCCACTTGTATACTCTCTCTCACTGTCTCTCTCTGTCAAATAAAGAAATAAGGAAATATTTTAATTAATTATAAAAAAAGGAAAAAAATCCTTGAGATTGTTTTTAATGACAAATCTTATTGACTTATTCTACAAGAAGAAACAATAGGAGCAAGGCTCCTAGCAAATCATGCCCATTTCATTTCCCTGATTGGAAATTTAATTTGTGTTAGCAGTGTGTCCTAGATAAGGGAGTTGAAATGATGTATCAAGTCATTCATTCATTCATATGATAATCTAAGAGTCACTCTGAACCAAAATAAGATTGTTAAAACATTTGCTGAAGCGACTTTACATCTTTGGCCATTTTGGGTTTAAATGCTGTTTGAACTCATGACCTTTCCTAGAGATTCCTTGATGAATTAAAATGATGAATCATTTTTTTTTTTCAGAGGAGAAGCAGGTAAGCTAATAAGAGGCAAACAAATTATTCAGTCAGAGGTTCTATCCCTTAATAAACACAACTACTGATTTTATATTGTCCATTCAACAAGTAAGAATTTTGTAGTTTTGCATCTATGTGGTATAAAACCATTGAGAATAGTAAACACAATTGAATATCCGTGATCTAAAGAGAGTACAAAAGGTTTTTTAAATACTTCAAAACAGTATCTCTTCCTTCCTCCCTCCCTCCCTCCCTCCTTTCTTTCCTTCCTTCCTTCCTTCCTTCCTTCCTTCCTTCCTTCCTTCCTTCCTTCCTTCCTTCTTGTTAAAGTGGAGGAACAAGGATTGTCCTTCACAAATTTCTGAGCATTGGTTTAACCTTAAAGCTTTCTTGGCCATTTATAGGAAAATATGTATGGAACCAGCTAATCTTACTTTTTGGTACCAATACACTTAGTCCAAGTGATAGGCATGAGGCCACATTTCAAAAAATTATCTTATGCACATATATTAGTAGAATCACATTTCAAGTGTATCTCCCATTGATTTAGTAACTATATTTATAAATGAATCACCACATTTATAAAGGACAGATGAGTATACAGAGCACAGTCCTAGGCACGTTGTACATGAATGGAAAATAGTCTTTCCCTTAAATATATAATATTCTTGAGAAATGGTGCAAAACTGACATGCAAAACCATGGAGACGCTGTGTTGCTGCCTAAAAGTAGAAACAATGAGTATTCTACTAAATAAGTAGAAAAATGAGCAAAGTTATCCTTAATTGTGAAGACTTGAGGATAAAGTGCTTTGTTATTTTGCTCTGCTGAGTATCTACTAGCTCTGTATAGGTTGGTAGAGTTCCAGACTGATGTTTACATGAAGTTGTGTTTATATGACATTTAGGAACCATTGGCATGTATCTCTTTGAAGCTTATTATAAGCAGCATAAATCAAATCAAATCGTATACTAAGTTATGGCAGCTTTCTAATTCTGGGACATTTTAAAAGCCCCACTTGCCTGGAAATCAGAGGGTGGTAAGTAGAGTTACAGGACATATTAGGGTATTGTTTCAACTCTATTTAATCTCATCCTCAACTCCTTTTCGTATCAATGATTTGTCATATCCTCTTAGAAAGTTTTCAAGTACATTAATCTTTTGAAAAAAATCACTTTCTGCTAATATAGTGTTTTATAGCCTCTCTTAACCTTTGTCCCATTGTGATAAATCATGTCATTCTTTAATGTTACCTGAAATTTTAAAATAAAATGTTGTGACAGACACTTAATAATACCAAATATTCTTGTCCTTTCTGACATTTCTCAGTCTCCTCTGCATTTAGGTTGGAGCCTTGTGACTATTCTAGGCATATTTACATTTACATTTACATAAATATATGTAAAAAGGTGATTTCTGGGCTAGGGCAGTTAAGGACCAAGTATCACCACCATCTCTCTCTTTCTCTCATCTACGTAACTGGAAGTGAAGAAATGTAAGATGGTGGAGATGCAACATTGAGGAGCCTGGGCCCCTGAGTCACTGCTTGGCCAGCTGTTCTGTACTGAATTGACTTGAGTGAAAAATCAACCACTGTAGTTAAGCTGCTGAGATTTCAGGATTTATTTGTTACCAAGGCATAACTAAGAATTACTTAAATAATGAGTGCAATATGAATCAGAGACGTGGGATAAAGGGCCACCTCACATGCTTATTTTACAACCACTGAATGGGGGTTGGATTTAAATTAGTGAGTTTCTGAGTGGCATTTGAGGAGTACTTCCAGAGAATGAAGTATTTTCTGCCTGTGATGAAGATTTAAATTGCCTAAGGAATCCTTTCTCCACTAATTTTTTAAATATATTGGGGTTCCATAATATTGATGCCAAAGACTTCTGTTATTAAAAAGTAATCTTAACTATTGGTTAAATAATTATTTTTTTTCCCAAAGATTTGCTTTTCATACATTTTTTTTCTGATTACAAAATGAGCACATGCTCACTGTGGGAGAAAAAGTTTAATAAATACACAAAATAAATTGAAAATGCCCCAAATCCCTCATCATCATAAACACCAAGATTTAAATACTAATATTGTTGTGTAATGTTTTCTTCCCATCTTGTTACTTTATGTAAGTACATGTTCTTATTTTGAAGACTCTCAACTTTTATATTGTTTCCTCCTGGTTTTACATTTAATTATACCACAAGCTGAAGCTCTTCTGCACATTAAATATCCTTGTAAATATTGTTTTAGGTTTTTTGTTTGTTTCATTTTAATTAGGGCTTCCTTGAAATAGATTAGCTTTTGGTTAAGACAATAACCTTGTGTGAATTTTCAATCTGTTTATTTGTCGGATTGGTCCTGGTAGGCACATTGAATTTGTGAGAACAAATGTGTGTGTGTGTGTACATGTACATACACATAGGCACACCAAAGGGATAGATTTGTTTGACAATTCTATAGCCACTTTTAAAAAGTTGACTTTTATTTTAGAAACAGAGTCACTTGAAGAGCAGGATGGGGTTATTTCAACTGAAGAAGCCCTTACTGGGCACCAACTTAGCAAAGTACTGTAAGTTGCTGTAGATCAGAAGATGATCAGTCCCGCCCTAAGAGAGCATAAGCTCTAGATGAATGCTTAGATAAATGAGTTCCTGGCTGCATCTCTGTTGAACTGGAGGAGGTACTAGGCATTAACACCACTTAGGTAAATTACATAAGATGCATTTATCTGAGTGATACAAAATGAAGTTAGTACAGTTAGACTACTCAGCAGAGATTCACAACAGTTGCCAAAGGAGGCACAAATCTCATCCCATGACAGGAAGCACCAGTGAGCATACAACTGCAGGTGGTAATGTCTGATTGTGTGAGGATCCATGTACTGTCTGGGAGCGTTACTCTCCTCTTTGTATTACAACCTAATTTATAATTTTCAATTAGGCTACTGACCCTCTCATCGGGGCAAGGTCAGCTTCATGGGTGTGAGACCAGTGCAGTTGCATAGTACCCGTGCTCCAAAGGGGACTCTGCACTTGGAGTTTAATGCTCAGTTACTACCATCCTAAAATTCTTAATAATTTATCTTTCAATTTGTGTTGTATAAGTAAAGTCTGATGGCAGAATGGAACTTGCGCTGGGGGCTTGGAGCTTGGACTCATGGCAGATCCCACTTCCTGCCACCTCCCTTCCTGCCTGCATCACCATATTGGGCTCTCAGCCACTTGCTCTCCTGCCCCATTCAGCAATTACTGTTGCCCATCACCCCTGGCAGGGGCCTGGGCATGGGAAAGGTCAGTTTGGGGCACTTGTGTCCCACTCAGTCATAGGAGAGACTGGGCATCAGTGATACCCGGCAAGTATCTTTTTGTCCAAGGGAGAATAATATTAAGTAGCAAAATAATAACAAAGAACCACCATGATAGGTCAATCGAGAGAATGCAGAAGGAGGGAAAGTTTTATCCCTCCTTCCACCCCAGGCTAAAAAGATCTGACCCCAAATACTTGCCTGAATTCTAGTAAGTAGAACCAGAACAAGGACCAGTAAGATTACCCACAGGTCTCTGAATGTCATACAAACAGGTCCTTGGTCTAGCTCTTTGGTATTATCTAAGGGCATTAACAGGCCCTTAGTCTAGGATCTATCAGGCATTATCTAAAATTCTTTGGTATGAAAAAATCTGCATTCATGTCATTACTATTCTCTGTTGATCTGAAATTAAGATAATATATTTATGAGGGCTATAACATTTCAGTTTTGTGGATAATCTTTATTACCATAGATGTGTAAGGGAAAAAAATAACATATTTAAGCAAAAAATTGGGGAAAATTAGGTATGAATTGGCATGAGGAATTGACTTATGAGCCATATGCTTATTTTTAAACCAAAGATGCTCTTTATTCATTCATTTATTGAGTACCATATATGCCAGAATATAGAATATGCTAGAATCTGGAGATAGGATGGCAAGCAAAACGATGTGGCTCCTGACTTCATAGAGCTCACAGACTAATGGGCAAGAATGACATTCATAAAATAACTGCATGATCAAATGTGCAATTACAAACTGAGGTACATGCTCTGAAAGAAAGAAACAGCCTATAGGAGCAGGTAAGAAAAGAACCTAACCTAGCTTTGGAAGTCAAGAAGCACTCTTCTGTAAGGATTGAGGAAAGCTGAAGAATGAGTAGGTAACTGGGTGACCAGGGCTGGGAAGGGGAAGACATTTGCAAAGGCTAAAGTGGGCTGGGAGTGAGGGGAGCATTAACTGTTTGAAGAATTAGATGTCAGTTGGCCGAGCTTAGTTCGTGAGAGAGAGGAGCGTTGTGCGAAGTGAGCCTGAGGGGCAGCAGGGACCAGACGGTGCAGAGGCTGCTAGACCATGCTAAGGTTTTGATCTACAGCCTAGGAACAAGAAGAAGACGTCGAAGGTGTTTAAGAATGAGGTTGGTAGGGGCGCCTGGGTGGCACAGCGGTTGAGCGTCTCCTTCGGCTCAGGGCGTGATCCCGGCGTTCCGGGATCGAGCCCCACGTCAGGCTCCTCTGCTGGGAGCCTGCTTCCTTCCTCTCCCACTCCTCCTGCTTGTGTTCCCTCTCTCACTGACTGTCTCTATCTCTGTCAAATAAATCAATAAAATCTTTAAAAAAAAAAAAAAAAGAATGAGGTTGGTAGAATTAGGGTGTGTGCAAGATTTATGATTTGTTAACGATGACTTTGCCTGCAATAGGGAAAAATAGTTTGGAAGGAGTCTTAGGTGAATGTCGAAGGTCCTGTTAGCAGGCTGGTGCCACGGTTCCGCTAACAGGCAGCCTGGACTAGTGGAGGGTGGTGGACACAGAGAGTCCTATGGATTCAAGGGATGTTTAGAGAACAAAATCAATGATGAAGTGAATACAGGAGGTGTCAGACAATTTCAAGTTTTGTTGGCTTGCATACTTTGATTGCGAGTCTCTTCATTGAGATAGGGAACAAAGAAAATCAGGTTCGGAGATAAATGTCATGAGATCAATGGAGATGCCCCAGGCATTCAAGTAAAAGTGTTTGAGGATATATTTGTACATATGGATGAGCTTTTACAGTATTGGGCTCATAAATGGGTAGTTGAAACCTGGTAGATGATTATGTTCCTGCAAGGGGGACAGAAAGAGAGCTGTACCTTGAAAACAAGGGAAAGAAATTGTTCCAAAAATGAAGGGACTGATTCAAGATATTCAATGTAGCCTAACAGATGAAATAAGAAGAGCACTGAAACAACACAGTCTTGACTTTAGCAAGAGGTTCCTGGACAGAGTGATGGAAAAGAATTGGAAAAGTTGGAAGTAAGAAAATGAAGACCACTTTAACCATCTCTGAGTATGTGCGACCATTGTAGAGAGAAGAGAGAAGACAATAGCTGGAGAGGGATGTGCATGGTAGAGTTTTAAACTGAAGCAGCTTTGATTGATGAAGCAAATGGGGAGGTTTGAATACTATCACTGAGAAACAAAAATATATGTGTTTATAACTGATGCATAAGACCCACTGGTTTCCTTTTCAAATGCACCTTTCCTTCAAACTTTAAATTGTAACTTGAGATCTGTCCCCTAGTAAGCGTTCTTTTAATACTAACTCCACGACACTTGTCATTGCATGCCTTCTGTCTGGAGATCCGAGGTGAATAATGCACAAAGTTGCATTTACAAATAAGCAAAATGTGAATTTTGCCAAATTGTTTTCATAACAATGCTGTCTGATGTAATTCCCAAAGGTTACTTTGTTGGGTTTGAAGAAAAATTGGCTTTAAGCTTTTTGTGATTGCATGTATTCTTTCTCCCAAATGATATGTTTTTGGAGCAGGTCACAATGGATGAGTAAGATTTAGAATAGAATAGAGTTGGCAGAACATTTTTTTACATGTATTATGCAGTTAAATCATAAATAGCAGTATTTTTTTCCAATTCTGTTAGTAAAGAGGCAATTATAAATAGTGTGGAAAGCCATGGATCAGCGTTCAGTTTCCATGTGCCTATTTTGAGTATTGTCTGTGAATGCCAAAGGCATCTTTGTACTTTCTTCTCTCTTTATTATAATTGATGAGTCTGTGTTTATAATTGTGAACACATTTTGGTGAACGTTCTCATTCCTTGGCCCCCATTACACAATGATATTTTTCTCTTTTTCCCCTTGCTGCACATTCTCCACAGGTGCTCTAAGTTTAACTGGGATGATTCTTAACTTTTTTTCTTTCTTTTTGTGTTTAAACTTTTGTTGGTATCAGTTCACCTCTTAGATTTAGGTAAATGCCTCTCAAGTTCATATTTTACCACAGAATATTTTCGCTTACTTAACTGTGTATTTCCCAGGGTCCTTATCTTCCTCCGTCAGACCAGTTACCAATTTCCTGTCTTGGGTTTTTTGCTTTGTTTTGTGTCTTCCCTGTGAGATCACTTTCTCAATTATTATTATTATTATTTCTAAATTCTTTATAAGATTTTATTTATTTATTTATTTGTCAGAGAGAGAGAGAAAGAGAGCAAGCACAAACAAGGGGAGTGGCAGGCAGAGGGAGAATCAGTCTCCCTGCTGAGCTGGAGCCCGATGCGGGGCTCGATCCCAGGACCCTGGGATCATGACCTGAGTTGAAGGCAGATGCTTAGCTGACTGAGCCACCCAGCTATCCCTACTTTCCCAATTATTTGGGCTCAAACAAGGTCAACCTTCATTCCTTTTTTCTTTGCCACCAATCCAATGAGTTGTAAATTGCTAATTAACTTCTTTTAAATAAACTAATTCAAGTATGTGGCATTACATCAATAGAGAACAACTTCTGAGAAGCAATAGTTTCCTGCTTCTCCCTTCTCCACCTGCAATTCTGTTCTCAGAGGAAATACACTTTAACTGTATTTTGTTCTCCTAGTGGTTACTTGAAAAATTGTAGATAATGTACTTATACTTGTATTTATTTATTGATCTAGCAACTTCATGTCTATGACTCCCAATATAAAAGATGAATCTTTTGATTCTTTACCCTTCCTCTTCTTCTGATGTTCTGACATTTATATTTGTAACTTTAATTCTTTTTTCTTTCTTTAACCTAGCTAAGCATCTGTTTCTTGTCCTTTAACTCTTGATATTATTTCTTGATCTCCTCTTTGTAAAATGAGAACATCTCTTCCCTCTGTCTTTATTATAGTCTTCGGTTACCTTTGATCTGCAACTGCTTCCAAGTTTTCTGTGTTTGATTATCTCTAAAAGTTTATAATCAATAAATATTGCCTGTATTATTATAACCTTATTATATATATATATATCCAGAGCTTGGCCCCATTGCATTTTTCTCCCTAGATTCAATGTATTATCCCCAGGCCCTGGAAAACCATGTGCTTTGAATTACTTTCTTTTTATTCTCATTTTTGTCTTCCACTCTTTTTCTGCCTTTTATGATTTTAATTGAGCATTTTATAAAATTCCATTTTCTCTCCTTTCTTAGTATATCAGATATCTTTTCTTTCCTTCTTCCTTCCTTCCTTCATTCCTTCCCTCCCTCCCTCCTTCGTTTCTTTTTCTTTCTTTCTTTCTTTCTTTCTTTCTTTCTTTCTTTCCTTTCTTTCCTTTCTTTCCTTTCTTTTTTCTCATTCTTTTTTAGTAGTTGCCCTAGAGTTTGCAATAAACATTTAAAATTAATCCAAGTCTCAAATAACACTCTATTGCTTCATGGATACTGTATTTTGTAATAACAACATAATCCTAATTCCTCCCTCCCATCCTTTGTATCATTGCTGTCATCCATTTCACTTGTTTATAAGCATACATACAATATATACGTAAATCTACATAATTGAATACATTGCTGTTATTGTTTTTTTTGAAGAAACTGTTATCTGTTAGATCAATTAAGAATAAGAATTTTTATTTTACTTTCATTTATTCCTTCTCTGTTGCTCTTCATTTTTTATGTGGACCTGAATTTCTGACATATAATTTTCTTTCTCTCTGAAGAAATTTTTATTAAAATATTTCTTGCAAGGCAGGTTTACTACCAACAAATGACCTTATTTTTTGTTTGTGTGAGAAAGTCTTTATTTATCCTTCATTTTTGAAGGGTAATTTCACAAAGTACAGAATTCTAGATTAGCTGTTCTTTTCTCTCAACACTTTGTTTCCCTTCACTTTTTTCTTGCTTGCATGGATTTTGAGAAGATGGATATAATTCTTATCTTTCTTATGTTTCTCTATAGGTAAGGCTCCCCCCCCTTCTGGATTCTTTCAGGACTTTATCTTTGATTTTCTGTTATTTGAATATGATATGCTTGGTTGTAGCTTTGTTTTGTTTTTGCTTTTTGCCATTTGTCCTACTTGTAGTTCTCTAATCCTCCTGGATCTGTGGTTTGATGTCTGACATTAATTTGGGGGAAATTCTCAGGCATTCTGTTTCAAATATTTCTTCCATTTCTTTCTCTTTTCTTTTTCTGGTATTCCCATTATGCATACATACACCTTTTGTAATTGTCCCATAGTTGTTGGATATTCTGTTCTGATTTTTTCAGTCTTTGTTTTCTTTGCCTTTTAGTTTTGGAGGTTTCTATTGGTGTATGTTCAAGCTCAGATTCTTTTCTCAGCCATGTCCACTCTACTAATGAAGCCATCAAATACATTGCTCATTTCTGTTACAGCATTTTTGATCTCTAGCATTTCTTTTGGTTCCTTCTTAAAATTCCATATCTGTGCTTACATTGCCCATATTGCATGCTTTTTTATCCATTAGAGTCCTTAGGATAATAATTGTAGTTGTTTTAAATTCCTGGTTTGATAATTCCAACATCTTGCCATGTCTGTTTCTAATGTTGGCTCTGTCTCTTCAAACTATATTTTTAGCCCAACATGATGTACCAGGTAAAGGGATTTGCTGTAAATAGGCCTTTAGTAATGTGATAAAGTATGGGGTCAGGGGAGTCATTCTATAGTCCTACGATTAGATCTCAGTCTTTTATTGAGACTGTGCCTCTGGAATATGGATTTTACCAATGTGTCCCTCTCTTTTTGCCCTACCTTAGGTAGAACGGGATGGCTTGAGTAGTCTGGTGATGGGTATTTTCCTTCTCCCTCATCAGAAGCTAGAGGGAATTGGAGCTGGATATTTCCTTTCTTTCATGTGGAAGGCTGGGTCTGGTTAGTGTGGTGTATTTCTCTTCCTACAGGTCAGTTAGGCTCTGATATAACTCTAGCAGGTTAGGCTGTGGTCAAATAGTTTCTCCTGAGGGCAGACCTTGTATTTTTGGGTTATTTGTTTGTTTGTTTTTATATTTTTATTTAAATTCCAGTTAGGCTGAGTAATATTTCATTATATATATACGCACACACACCACATCTTCTTTATCCATTCAACAACTGATGAACACTTGGGTTGCTTCCATAATTTGACTATTGTAGATAATGCTGCTATAAACATTGAAGTGCATGTATACCCTTGATTTAGTATTTTTGTATTCTTTAGGTAAATACCTAGTGCTATTGCTGGATCATAGAGTAGTTCTATTTTTAACTTATTGAGGAAACTCCCTACTGTTTTTCTGAATGGCTGCACCAGTTTGCATTCCCATAAACCATGCAGAAATGTTCCCCTTTCTCCACATTCTCACCAACACCTGTTGTTTCTTGTGATGTTCATTTTAGCCATTCTGACAGGTGTGAGGTGTATCCCATTGTAGTTTTTTGATTTGCATTTCCCTGATGATCAGTGATGTTGAGCATCTTTTCATGTGTCTGTTAGCCATCTGTATGTCCTCTTTGGGAAATTGTCTATTCATGTCTTCTGCCCATTATTTACTTGAATTATTTGTTTTTGGGGTGTTGAGCTTGATAAATTCTTTACAGATTTTTGGATACTAACCTGTTATCAGGTATGTCATTTGCAAGTATCTTCTGCCATCCCCTAGGTTGCCTCCTCATTTTGTTGATTGTTTCCTTTGCTGTGAACAAACTTTTTATTTTGTTCAAGTCCCAATAGTTTATTTTCACTTTTGTTTCCCTTGCCTCAGGAGACATATCTAAAAGGAAGTTGCTACAGCTATCTCAAAAAGGTTACTACCAGTGTTCTCCTCTAGGATTTTGATGGTTTCCTGTCTCACATCTAAGACTTTCATCAATTTTGAATTTTTTTGTTTATGGTGTAAGAAAGTGGTCCAGTTTCATTCTTCTGCATGTCGTTGTCCAGTTTTCCCAACACCATTTGTTGAAGAGACTGTCTTCCCTATTGGATATTCTTTCCTGCTTTGTTGAAGATTAATTGACCATATAGCTGTTGATTCATTTCTGCATTTTCTATTCTGTTCTGTTAATCTATGTGTCTGTTTTTGCACCAGTACCATATGTCTTGATGACTACAGATTTGTAATATTGCTTGAAGTCTGGAATCGTGATGCCTCCAGCTTTGCTTTTCTTTTTCAAGATTCCTTTGGCTATTCAGGGTCTTTTGTGGTTCCATACACATTTTAGGGTTGTTTGTTCTAGCTCTGTGAAAAATGCTGGTGGTGTCTTAATAGGGATTGCATTAAATGTGTAGATTGCTTTGGGTAGCATAGACATTTTAACAATATTTGTTCTTCTGATCCATGAGCATGGAATGTCTTTCCATTTCTTTGTGTCCTTCACTTTCTTTTGCAAGTGTTGTATAATTTTCAGAGTACAGATCTTTTACCTCTTTGGTTAAGTTTATTCCTAGGTATCTTATGGGTTTTGGTGCAATTGTAAATGGGATTGATTCCTTAATTTTCTTCCTGCTGCTTAATTATCAGTGTAGAGAAATGCAACAGATTTCTGTACATTGATTTTATATCCTGTGATTTTGCTGAATTCATTTATCAGTTCTAGAAATTTTTTAGTGGAGTTTTTTGGGTTTTCTACATGAGTATCATGTCTGCAAATAGTGAAACTTTGACTTCTTCCTTGCTGATTTGGATACCTTTTATTTCTTTGTGTTGTTTGATGTCTGTGTCTAGGACTTCCAGTACTAGGTTAAATAACAATGATGAGACTGGACATCCCTGTTTTGTTCCTGACCATAGAGGAAAAGCTTTCAGTTGTTCCCCATTGAGGATGATATTAGCTGTGGGTTTTTCATATAGACCTTTATTATGTTGAAGTATGTTCCTTGTAAATCTACTTTGTTGGGGGTTTGTATTATGAATTGATGTTGTACGTTGTCAAATGCTTTTTCTGCATCTATTGAAATGATCATACGCTTCCTATCCTTTCTTTCATTAATATGGCATATCACGTTGATTGATTAGTGAATATTGAACCACATTTGCAACCTAGGGATAAATCCCACTTGATTGTGGTGAATGATTTTTTAAAATGTATTGTTGGATTTGGTTTGTTAGTATTTTTTGAGAATTTTTGCTTCCATGTTCATCAGGGATATGGCCTGTAATTCTCCCTTTTAGTGTAGTCTTTATCTGGTTTTGGTATCAGAGTAATGCTGGCCTCAAAGAGTGAATTTGGAAGTTTTCTTTCCTTTTCTGTGTTTTGGAATAGTTTGAAAAGAATAGGTATTAACTCTTCTTTAAATGTTTGGTAAAATTCTCTTGGGAAGCCATCTGGCCCTGGACTTCTGTTTGTTGGGAGTTTTTAATTACTGATGCAGTTTCTTTGCTAGTTATCAGTCTGTTCAAGTTTTCTATTTCTTCCTGTTTCAGTTTTGGTAGTTTATATGTGTCTATAAATTTATCCATTTCTTCCAGGTTGTCCAATTTGTTGGCATGTAGTTTTCCAGAATATTCTCTTATAACTGTATTTCTGGGTGTTGGTTGTTATTTCTCCTCTCACCTTTGGGATTTTATTTATTTGGGTCCTTTCTCTTTTGGTTAGCCTGGCTAGAGGTTTATCAATTTTTTTTTAAGAGAGGGAGAGTGAGAGGGCTGGGGAGGGGCAGAGGGAGAGGAGAGAGAGAATCTTAAGCATGCTCCACGCCCATCGTGAAGCCCAATGTGGGGCTCAATCTCATAAAGTAGGATCATGACCTGAGTCAAAATCAAGAGACAGGCACTTAACCTATTAAGCCACCCAGGTGCCCCTAGAGGTGTATCAATTTTATTAGTTTTTTTCAAAGAACCACCCACTGGTTTCATTGATGTTCCATTGTTTTTAAATTTCTGTATCATTTATTTCTGCTCTAATCTTTATCATTTCCTTCCTTCTGCTGGCTTTAGGCTTCATTTGTTGTTCTTCTTCTGCCTCCTTCAGGAGTAAGGCTAGGTTGTGTATTTGAGATTTTTCTTGCTTCTTGAGGTAGGCCTGTATGCTCTACACTTCCCTCTTAGGACCACTTTTGTTGCTCCCAAAGGTTTTGGACTGTTGTGTTTTCATTTTCATTTGTTTCCATGTATTTTTTAAATTTCTTCTTTGATTTCCTGGTTGACCCATTCATTCTTTAGTGGGATGTTGTTTAACCTCCGTGTATTTGTGGTCTTTCTATTTTCTTTCTTGCAGTTGATTTCTAGTTTTACAGTGTTGTGGTGAGAAAAAGTTCATGGTATGATTTCAATCTTTCTGTGTTTGTTGAGGCCTGTTTTGTGACCTAATATGTGATCTATTCTGGAGAATATTTCATGTGCGCTTGAGAAGAATGTGTATCCTGCTGTTTTAGGATGGAATGTTCTGAATATATCTATTAAGTCCATCTGGTCCAGTGTGTCATTCAAAACCATTGTTTCCTTGTTTATTTTCTGTTTAGATGATCTGTCTATTAATGTAAGTGGGGTCTTTTTTTTTTTAAAGATTTTATTTATTTATTTGACAGAGATAGAGACAGCCAGCAAGAGAGGGAACACAAGCAGGGGGAGTGGGAGAGGAAGAAGCAGGCTCCCAGCAGAGCAGCCCGATGTGGGGCTCAATCCCACAACGCCGGGATCACGCCCTGAGCTGAAGGCAGACGCCCAACCGCTGTGCCACCCAGGCACCCCAATGTAAGTGGGGTCTTAAAGTCCTACTATTATTGTGCTATTATCAACTAATTCTTTCATATTTGTTATTTTTTAAATATATATTTGGGTACTCCCACTTTGGGTGCATAAATGTTTTAATTGTTATATCTTGTTGTTGGGTTGCCGCCCCCTTTATGATTACATAATGCATTTATTTGTCTCTTATTGCAGTCCTTGTTTTAAAGTTGACTTTGTCCAATGTAAGTATTAGTACTCTGGCTTTCTTTTGACATCCATTTACATGATAAAGCTTCTCCACCCCCTCACTTTCAGTCTGCAGATGTCTTTAGGTCTAAAATAAGTCTCTTGTGGGCACGATATAGATGGGTCTTATTTTTGTTAATCCATTCTGACATCCCATTTCTTTTGATTGGTTCATTTACATTAAAAGTAATTTTTGATATATATTTGTTGCCATCTTATTACTTGTTTTGTTGTTGTTTCTGGACATTTTCTTTGATCCTTTCTTGTCTTTGTCACTTTTGGTCACTCCTTTGTACTCAAAGAGCCCCCTTTAATATTTCTTGTAGGACTGGTTTAGTGGTCAGAAACTCCTTTAGTTTTTGTTTGGAAACTCTATCTCTCCTTCTATTCTGAATGATAGCCTTGCTGGATAGAGTATTCTTGGCTGCAGATAGTTAGTTCACATTCAGCATGTTGAATATAGCATGCCACTTCCTTCTGACTTGGCAAGTTTCTGTTGAGAAATATTCAGGTTTTCCCTTGTAAGTTAAGAACTACTTTTGTCTTGCTGTTTTTAAGATTTTTTCTTTATCACTATATTTTGCAATATGTTTAATGTAATTACAATATGTCTTGATGTTGGCCTGCTTTTGTTGATTTTGATGGGAGTTCTCCATAGAGGGCAGACCTTGTCAAGAAGAACAGAGTATTCTGGCATATATTTACTGTAAGAACCTGGTCAATGTCTAGAGGTAAAACTCATAAAAGTATGACCTTATAACTGGCACCTCCTGGATTTTTTTTACTCTCAAACTTGTCCACTCTGAGGTTCCAGCAGTTCATCAATTATAGTTCTGATTTTCTAACTCCAGTAATGGTTCCTGTAGAGATTTCAGCTTCTGTCTGCTCCAGTAAATTGTGGTTTTCTAAATTTGTAAATTTTGTAATTTTGTGGGGGGCGGCAGTTTGCTCTGTGTCCTTAGTTCTCTTGTGGATCTAAGAAGAGTAGTTGATTTTTCAAATTGTTTTCCTTTTTACTCGTTAGAATGGAGTGGTGACTTCTAAGCTCCTTACATACTGAACTGAAAAACAGAAACCTTGAATTCTCTCTTCTTTTACTTTACCAATTGCTTGACATAGTTTCCCATTTCAGTTTTCTATCTATTTAGAATGTAACCTTTTTTGGGGGGAGGGAACTTTGTGGTATTTTTATCACACCAAAAGGAAACCCCTTTAGCAGTTATTCCACGTTGCTCTCTACTTCAGACCCTGGCAACCATTAATCTACTTTGTTTTGGATTTGTCTATTTTTGACCTTTTCATATAAATAGAATCATACAATATATGTGCTTTTGTGTTTGGATTCTTTGATTTAGCATTGTCTGTTGTCCATGCTGTAATGTGTTCATCCATGTTGTAGCATGGATCATTCATTTTTTGTGGCTAAATAATATTCCATCATAGAGATGGAATACCATATTTAGTCATTATGTTCATAGGCTTATGAAAATTTGGTTATTTTCCTCATTGTATATTCTTGCCTCTTTTGTTATAGATTAATTGACCATATAATTGTGGGTTTATTTCTGGGCTCTTTATCCTGTTCTATTGATCTATGTGTCTATTTTTGTGTCAGTACTATGCCATTTTGTAGTATATCTTGAAATGTGGATTGCGACATCTCCAGCTATGTTCTTCTTTCTCAAGATTGTTTTAGCTATTCAAGGTCTTTTGTGGTTCCATACTCATTTTAGGATATTTGTTCTAGTTATGTGAAACATACTATTGGATTTTGATAGAGATTGTATTCAATTTGTAGCCTGTTTTGGGTGGTATGGACATTTTAACAATAATTTTTCCAATCCATAAGCACATTATTTTTCCATTTATTTGTTTTCAATTTCTTTCATCAGTGTCCTATAGTTTTCAAGATACAGATCTTTTTTTTAATTATGATATGTTAGTCCCCATACAGTACATCATTAGTTTTTGATGTTGTGTTTCATGATTCATTGTTTGCTTATAACACCCAGTGCTCCATGCAATATGTGCTCTCCTTAATACCCTTCACTGGGTTAGCCCATTTTCCCACCCCCTTCCCACCTCTAAAACCCTCCGTTTGTTTCCTGGAGTCCATAGTTTCTCGTGGTTCATTTCCCCCTCTGTTTACCGCCCCCCCCCCTTCATTTTTCCCTTCCTTCTCCTAACAATCTCCCTGCTATTCCTCATGTTCCACAAATGAGTGCCAAAATACAGATCTACCTCTTTGGTTAAATTTATTCCTAGGCATTTTATTCTTTTTGATGAATTATAAGTAGAAATCTTTTCTTAATTACTCTTTCTGATAGTCTATTATTAGTGTATAGAAACACTACAAGTTTCTGTATACTATTTTTGTATCTTGCAACTTTACTGAATTCATTAGTTCTGTTTTTTGTGGGTTTTTGTTTTAGTTTTTTGGTGGGAGATTTAGGGGTTTTTGCCTTTCACTCTCGGTTGATAGTTTAGTTAGGTATTGACTTTTAGGTTTCAAACTTTCCCTCAGAGTTTTGAGGGCATTGCTCTTTTGTTTTCTATCTGTTATCTATTGCCATAATAATGATGCATAGCAAAGTATCTTAAATGTAGTAGCTTAAACAAATCCAGCCATTTATTGCTGGTCCCAATTCTGTGAGTTGTCTGGGCACTCATTAGGGTCTCAGATGAGACTGTGGTCAGCTGAGAGCAGTTATGCAGCTGCTGATTTTAACTGGGATCGCATATATTTGGAAATTGGCTAGCTGTAGTCTGGTCTAGGATGACCTCATGTAGAATGACTCAGCTGTTTTCCAGGCTGCTCTCTTATCCTCCCAGTAGGCTAGCCTGAGTATGTTCTCAGAATAGTGGCAGGGATCCCAGAGAAAGACTGGAAGAAAGACTGGAAGTACACAAGCTCCTTTTCAGATGTCTTTTACTAATACTCACTGGTCAAAGCAAATCATGTGGCTGAACTCAGAGTCAGATGAGAGAAGACAACAAAATTACAAGACAAAGGGTTCAATACTGTGAAACATTATTTTGGTCATTAATACACTTAATTTACCAGTGCTCTGTAATGTTGCTGATGAGAAGTCTGGTGCCAGTCTAATTCTTATTCTTTTTGTTTAGGATATACTCTTTATCATTGGCCTAAAATTTCATAATGGTGTAACTAAAGTATATATTTTTATATTTTTAGGAAATAATTTTAATATATAGTTTGTGGATTTCAATATGAGGATTTGTCCTTAACCCTGAAATTATCCCCTTTGATAATTTTTTCTTGCCATTTTCTTTTTATTCTTTGAGGTTTCTGTTAATTGAATCTTCTGAGTCAGTTCTCCATTTTTCTCATTTTTAATATAATCCATATCTGTCTTCTTATTCTAGGAGATTACTAAACTTATTTTCCAGTCATCCTATTAAACATTTATTTTATTTGGCTATTAAAAAATTCCTAAATCTCTTATTCCCTTCTTTTTTCATTGCTTTCTGTTTTAGCATTGTGGATGTAATTTCTAACTCTGAGTAACTTATAAATTTTCTTTTGTCTCTTAACATTTTTTCTTCTACACCTTGCTATTTGTTTCCACCAAGGTCTTTTGCTATTTATTTTTATATATTTATTTTGTTGGGAGGAAGGGATCTTTGTCTTGTATAATGTTGATTCTCCTCCTATGTATAGACCTGGTAGTCCTTGGTTGTTCATTTACATTAATGATTAAAGCAGAAGATAACTGGCATGTGCCTTATTTATTATTTTATGAATGACTTTACTTTCTAGTTAAGTGTCTTTCCTGAAGGACCACAAGTCTATGCAGACTGACTAGTTTTCCTGAACAGCATTGCTTAAAATCGGAGACTAGGGTAAGGATAGTGCTATAGGATGGAATAGCCTCTACTCAAGCACATAGCAAACTCATCATCATCCTTAGTGCACATTTGGGCACTTTACTGCTTTGTATAGTTAAGTCTAACTGTCTCTTAAATCTCTAACTTGATTCCAAGGTAGGAACTGTATTATACACATACTTTACCTTACACAATCCTGCTTTGCACAAGAGAATTGATTAATAACCTTGATTAACCTGTTTTCAGAAGACTTTATTATTTGAGCAAGCTTCCTTTTTCTGCTATAAAATGCTACTGATCTTACTTGGATAATAATTAAGAAGCTCACTTCCTGTTTATTCTAAACTATTTTCTTTACTAGGATCTCCTAGTTTAGACAATTTCCATTCCAATAACAATTTATTTTGTAACTTCAGAGTTTCCTGAGATTTCCTGTACAGTCATTAATATCTACAGGATCGTCTGGGAAAATCTTTGAAGTCAATAGAAGATGATGTACATGAACATCTGCTGAAATTCTCATTATTTTTAACTGTGCTTAGCTTACTGATATATTGTTCTTCCTTTTAACTAGACATGGGATTTGAGAAAGCAGAAATTGAAGTTCATGGATTAAAAAGTTAAGTTTAGGGGCGCCTGGGTGGCACAGCGGTTAAGCGTCTGCCTTCGGCTCAGGGCGTGATCCTGGCGTTATGGGATCGAGCCCCACATCAGGCTCCTCCGCTGTGGGCCTGCTTCTTCCTCTCCCACTCCCCCTGCTTGCGTCCCTCTCTCGCTGGCTGTCTCTATCTCTGTCAAATAAATAAATAAAATCTTTAAAAAAAAAAAAGTTAAGTTTAAATCCCTAGTTGACATATGTAGCCGTGGAAATCTTAAAATCAATATTTTCTAAGTTGTTGCTGCTTCTCTTTCTCATAAATTTTATTTTGGGAAATTTTAATAATACACACACACAGAGTATTATCATTAACTTACATATCCATCACCTAGAATTATCAACCATTTCCAGTTAATGTTCCATCTCTGCTCTGCCACTGTTTTTCTTCTGGAGTATTTTAAAGCAAATTTTAGTCATCATTTCATTTGAGATGTATCTTTTTTTTCCCATAAGCACTCTGCCATTATCAAACTTAACAAAATGAAACTCCTAAATTTCATCTAACAGTATGTAATTAAGTTTTCTTGGTAGCTCACAAATGCATTTNTCTTGGTAGCTCACAAATGTCTTTTTTGACTTTTTAGAATTAGAATTAAAAAATGACACGTTCATTGTTTGGTTATTATGTAAGTTTTTATCTGTCAGAGTTCTTCCTCCCTTTTTTTCCCCCTTGTCACTGATGTGTTAGAGCACTGGTTCTCAATTTTTTTTTTGCCTCAGGATTTCTTTACACTCTTAAAAATTGTGGAGGATTCTAAAGAGCTTTAATACATGTGGGTTATTTATTAATTTAATTTGTTTAATTTATGTGAATTACAACTACTGATATTTACCATATTATAAAATAAAACTAAGAAGTTAAAAATATTCACTAATTAAAAATGTTAAAATAAAAATAATTTCACTTAAAATAATAGTAAACCCACCGCATCTTAACATAAATAAAATATTTTATGAAAAATGTATTTTCAAAAACAAAACTGATTGAGTGAGAAGTGTAGCATTGTTTCACATTTGCAAACCTCTAATGTCTGGGTTAGTAGAAGGCAGCTATATTCCATATTTGCTTCTGCATTCAAACTGTTGTATTAGGTTGTTTTGGTTGAAATATATGAAGAAAACCCAGCCTCATACAGTTATAAAGTCCTGTAGCTTTTGAAGAACTCCACGGAGCACGTAGATAATAAAAGTGCACAGCATTTCAACAGGTCTCAGGGACCCTGAGTGGCTTTCTGCTCTTACCACCGAACTACCAGGGCTCCCCCATCACGCAGGGATGCTTTCCTTGCTCTGCCCCATCTAATGGCTTTAGGATCAAAGTGTTTGGGAAGAAATCTGAGTAGGGCAGTATGGAATTCTTGAATTTTACTTATAAGCATTGAGGATGGTTGTGCTATTGGTGAGTTAATTCTGAAATTGTTTTATGTGCATTGTGTGAGAGAGGATATGAGTAAAAACTATTAATGTTGGGAATGATGTTCTCATTGGAGAAAAAGGGAAAAACAAATAGGGAATGGGGAATGTGAGGAAGAATCTTCTGTTAACAGGTTTGAATTGGAAATATAAGTACTAACTAATCAGTATGAATTTGTGATGTTTTTAAAAAATGTTTCTTAATTCTGTTCAATAGAAGTGTATAGAAGCAATGACACCAGAGTTAACAATGAGCTTATTTAGTGCCCGGATCTTGCATTCTGATTTCTTCTTTGGAGAAATGCCTGATTACAATCCTGGGAAAGGAGGCCACAGCAGAGCCACTAACACCTTGTGCCAGCAAGCGAAAAGGTGCGCTCAGTGTCAGGTGGAACCCCCAAAGTGTGAGAGCTGCCTGAAGGGGCTCTCACTGGACTTAAACTATTTTTTATGCTACTATTACTTAGACACTTAATATTTGCACATATTTATCAACTCCTTGTGCCTGTGGTTCTTGTACAGCTATATAAGCAAAACAAATTTACAATTAAACAAATAATAAAATAAATACAATTCAGATGAACTGTTTTAATATGCATATTTTGTTGGAACTAACTTACCTTTTTAAAAGATGTAATGTAGTTTGTGTATTTGAAATTCAGTTCTGCAAATGCAGAGAATGCCTGTGTATGTTGTATAGAGTGTCATTAACTGTTTCAAGGCTTTGTTTGCTAGCTCCCCGATCAGATTTCACACTTAGCCAACAGTCTACCAAGGAATAATCCTAGATGCCATTGTTGATAATATATCACTTTATCTATAAATCTTCCATGTTCTTTCTAGATAAGATTATCATGTTGTTATTGAATTCTACACTACAGTGGTGTCTAAATCCAACTGCTGCAGAAGAAAAATACCTGAAGTTTACAATTTTTGCAGATGTTGAAAAATAGTAATATTTTAAACACTGAGCTTGATTCAGACTGAGATCAGTCCATAAATACTTAAAGTGATTTAAACCCCATTTAAAAATGACACGACTGCAACTCAGGTTTCCTTATTCCTTCTTGATTCTTAACTAGAAATTTTGAACTCCTTTTCTAGTAAATTGGCTGTGATTTTTCCTTGGTTTGATGTGGGTACATTTATATATTAAAGTCAAGATTTATGCTCTTTCTCATAATCTGTGACAATTAATTTAGTATATTTCTTCACCGTACCATGTTTTTATCTGAAGTCTGTGTCTATGAAAGACATACCTTTCAACTATAGATTCTCTTGATAAAAGGGAAATTGTCTTATAACTGGTAAAAATTATTCAGTACAAATACTGCAGTACAATTAGCTTAATGTTAGGTAGAACTAACCTAATAGCAGTTAGTCATGCTTATCTACACATACAGTTAAATTTTGTGATCTTAGGTGATCACTGGTGTTCCCATGATCCTAACACTTGGGAAGACAGCATTCAGCCTTGAGGTAGCTTTCTGGATGATTTGAAATATATTCACATACATTTTTTAAATTGTTGAATAAGGCTTAAAAACATTCTTAAGAGTGCTTAGAGACAGCCCACAACATCCTCCACTACACACACGCGCGCGCACACACACACACACACACACACACACTGCAGTAAGACTCTGGAGATATCAAGTGAGAAGGATTTGGAGCTATGTTTGGGAAGGGTGTTAATTAGGCCTCTTTTCTCATAGGCATAATCCAGATCCCTAATTAATTTGACAGAAGCACTTCCCACTGACCTTTATTCACCAGGATTCTGGATTTGCTGGTTTTTCTTTCCCTCTTAAAGGCTGTTTCCAGTACTCACAGGACACTAAGCTTGTAGCTCACATAGCTGTAGCCTACTTTCTAGTACATCCATGGTTTTCTGCTACCACCAATTAAATTGTTCCAAAATCTGTTCATTTCAGTTGTATTTTATTATGCCATTAAATATATATTTATTATGTGTTATAATTATATAATCAAATTAGATACTACATAAATCAGTGAAATAAATATTGGAATGGGAATTATTTCTGTGAAAACTAAGGCTGAATGCTTTGGATATTGATAAAAACATGACACTGTACTTGCAGCTTAATTGGCGTGAATAAGATAACTGAGATTGGAGGGGGGAATCACACTATTCTAGAAAGTGTTTTCATTTAAACTGCCTGACAAGGGACCCCGTGCTTTTTCCTGCCCTGAGACTAATTAGAACTTTGAATGTGATACTGTGATAATTTTCCTTATATCTGAAGATGGGCAAATGCATGTATATTTACATGTCTTAATTAAAATATTTGAAGTACTAATCAATTTTTGATTGTCCACATTAGCCAACTTTTACTTAAAACAGTTAACTAATGGTTCTAAATATATCCTATAAGAGAGAATCTAATGTACTTTCAACCAGTCTCATTACTTAAACCTTTAGTCCTAGCTGGAAAATAAACAGTGATGCTGAGTTATTAATTTTTCTTAGATAAGTTTTTATAACACTGGTCCTATGTTTGTTTGTTTGTTTATTTTAAAGAAAATAATATATAACTATTTAGTCCTTGAAAAGGGAAGGGAAGAAATTAGAAAAGACTCTACTGTAATTATCCAAAAATGTTGTAGATGTGCCATTGTTTTTTACTCACAGCAGATGCACAGAGCACGTGGTTCCAAATGAGTAAAACCAAGATATTTGTTTTAAGACCTAAAAATGTTTAAGAATTCTCCATATCTCTTTTTGAGGCTGCTCTTTGAATATTTATATTCTTGTCTTCTCATATTTTCTGGTTTGTGCTGGAGTCACCTGCTGAGCAAGGGTTAATCTGGTTATATGCTTATGATCCAGAGAGATTGACGATGCTCTAGGCTAAGGACTTGGACTTAAAAGAAATGATTACGTGATGCATAGGATTCCATAATGCCACTTGTTTCCTATTCTCCATGCAGTTCTAACACCTACATAGGTGTTTGAAAATGTGCTGACCTGTGATCTGTTTACTTAAGTAACAGAAAGTTCTGCAGTCTTGTAGCTAAAACCTTTTAATGATTCTGAAACAACACTGGAAAGATTTTATCTTTGAAAAACAAATACATATATGACTCACCATGGGCAAATGCAAGGTACTTTTTCCTCATGTTGGAAATCAGTGGAGTTTCTCCAGTGCTTTAATTTACTTTTCATAGGCTATAATATCACAGTTTTGAGAATTTCCAATAACTCAGATGACAGCACAGCTGCACAGTTCGGAAAGCAGCTGCCTGAGCGGGGTGGATCTTGCTATGCTTACTTGAAAAGATGTTTGTGGTTATTTTACAAAAGGAAGAGCTTAGTCAAGGATACAGCTCTTTATTCCGCCTCTCCCTTCTCTATATGTGGCCCAATATTTTTATTAGATGACTCATTTGTTAATTATGACTTGGCTAAAGTTAAAATAAACATATTTTAATACTTAACTGGACAAATAGGCCTTTTCTCTCTATCCCTTATCCTTTTGGATAAATTGAAGCAACTGAAGCATATCCCTTTGCAATCACTGTAACCATTTTGTTGAATATATATATTGGTAAGTCATCATGTTTACCTCTGAAAATAACCTGAGTTAGAATTTTCTTAAAGCACCTTTTGTGCATTTTAATTTTTGAAAAACATAAACTTTATTTTTTAGAGTAGCTTTAGGTTCACAGAAAACCGAGCAGGAAGTACAGAGTTCCCATGTCTCCTGCCCTATATAGGCACAATATTTTTCGCTATCAACGTTCTGCAACAGGTGGCACATTTGTTGCAGATGATGAACCTACACTGACACATAATTATCACCCAAGTTCCTTAGGCTTGGTGCTATACATTCTATGGATTTGGACAAATGTGTAATAACATGTATCTACCATCCAAGGATCATATAGAGTCATTTCACTGCTCTAATCATCTGTGCTCTGTTTATTCATTCCTCCATCTCCCCCATTCTCAGCGACTATTGATTTTTTTTTTTTTACCATCTCCATAGTTTTGCCTTTTCAGACTGTCATACAGTTGGAATTGTATGGTATGTACATTTTTAGATTATATTCTTTCAATTAGTAATATGCATTTAAGGTTCTTCCATGTCTTTTCATAGCCTGATAGCTTATTTATTTTTAGCATTGAATAATATTCCATGTTGGGGATGGACTGCAGTTTATTTATTGTTTCACCTACTCAAGAACATCATGGTTCATGAATGTAGGCTTAGGGAACTCAATGACTCCAAGAATATAATAACATTCATAGCATAGCAGTCCCAGAAGAAGAAGAGAGGGCAAAAGGGAGAAGAGGTTTGTTTGAGAAAATTCTAGCTGAAAACTTCCCTAATCTGGGGAAAGAAATAGACATCCAAATCCAGGCGGTGCAGAGAACTCCTATCAAAATCAACAAAAGCAGGCCAATACCGAGACATATCGTAGTTACATTTACAAAATATAGAGATAAAGAAAAAATCCTAAAGCAGCAAGAGAAAAGAAATTCCTAACTTACAAGAGAAGACAAATCAGGTTAGAAGCAGATCTCTTCACAGAAACTTGGCAGGCAAGAAGGCACTGGTATGATATATTTTAACATGCTTAATGGGAAAAATATGCAGCCAAGAATACTCTACCCAGAAAGGCTATCATTCAGAATGGAAGGAAAGATAAAGAGTTTCCCAGACAAACAAAAACTAAAGGAGTTCGTGACCACTAAACCAGCCCTGAAAGAAATATTAAAGGGGACTCTTTGGGAAAGAAAGCCCAAAAGCGACAAAGACAGGAAAGGATCAGAGTAAATCTCCAGACATTGACTTAACAGGTAACACAATGGCACTAAATTTATATCTAACAATAATCACTCTGAATTTAAATAGACTGAATGCTCCAATCAAAAGACATAGGGTATCAGAATGGATAAAAAACCAAGAACCATCTATATGCTGCCCACAAGAGGCTCATTTTAGACCTAAAGATACCAGCAGATTGAAAGTGAGGGGATGGAGAACCATCTATCATGTTAATGGATGTCAAAAGAAAGCTGGCATAACCATATTTATATCAAACTAGATTTTATTTTTAAAAAAATTTTTAATAATAATTTTTATTTTGTTATTTTAGTCACCATACAGTTATCTTTAGTTTCTGGTGTAGTGTTCCATGATTCATTATTTGCGTATAACACCCAGTGTACCATGTGATATGTGCCCTCCTTAATACCCATCACCAGCCTATCCTAATCCCCCACCCCCATCCCCTCTGAAACCCTCAATTTGTTTCCCAGAGTCCACAGTCTGTCATGGTTCATTCCCCCTTCTGTTTACCCCCCCACTTCATTCTAGATTTTAAACCAAAGACTGTAACAAGAGATGAAGAAGGGCACTATATTGTAATAAGGGGTCTATCTATCAAGAAGCTCTGACAATTATATATATTTATGCCCCAAAGTTGAGAGCACCAGAATATAGAAAACAATTAATAACAAACATAGAGGAACTCATTGATGACAATACAATAAGAGTAGGGGACTTTAACACCCCACTTACAGCAATGGACAAATAGTCTAAGCAGGAAATCAGCAAGGAAACAGTGGCTTTGAGTGACACACTGGACCAGATGAACTTAACAGGTACATTCAGAACATTTCATTTTAAAGCAGCAAAATACACATTCTTTTCAAGGGCACATGGAACATTCTCCAGAATAGATCACACACCAGGTCACAAATCAGGACTCAACAAGGACAAAAAGATTGAGATTATGCCATGCATATTTTCCATCACAAGCCTATGAAACTTGAAGTCAACCACAAGAAAAAAATTGTAAAGACCACAAATACACAGAGATGAAAGAACATTCTACTAAAGAATGAATGGGTTAACCAGGAAATTAAAGATAGATATATCAAAAAGAAAAGAGAAAGAATCCAGATAAATAAAATTGCAAATGAGAGAGGAGAGACCATAAACAACACCACAGAAATACACACAATCATAAGAGAATATTATGAAAAATTATATGCCAATAAACTGGGCAATCTGGAAGAAATGGGCAAATCCCTAGAAACATACAAATTACCAAAACTGGGGGCGCCTGGGTGGCTCAGTCGTTAAGCATCTGCCTTCAGCTCAGGGTGTGATCCTGGGGTCCTGGAATTGAGCCCCACATCGGGCTCCTCCATTGGGAGCCTGCTTCTTCCTCTCCCACTCCCCCTGCTGGGTTCCCTCTCTTGTTGGCTATCTCTCTCTCTGTGTCAAATAAATAAATAAAATCTTTAAAAAAATTACCAAAACTGAAACAGGAAGAATAGAAAACTTGAACAGACAAATAACCAGCAAAGAAATTGAATCAGTAATCAAAAATCTCCCAACACACAAAAGTCCAGGGCCAGATGACTTCCTGGGGGGAAATTCTACCAAACATTTAAAGAAGAGTTAGTACCTATTCTTCTAAAACTGTTCCAAAAAATAGAAATGGAAGGAAAACTTCCAAACTCATTCTATGAGACCAGCATTACCCTGATTCCA
The DNA here is from genome assembly GCF_002007445.2 of Ailuropoda melanoleuca. Classification (NCBI taxonomy): domain Eukaryota; kingdom Metazoa; phylum Chordata; class Mammalia; order Carnivora; family Ursidae; genus Ailuropoda; species Ailuropoda melanoleuca. The sequence continues at coordinate 46,215,674 of NC_048218.1, read as the reverse complement.
AAACCAGACAAAGACCCCACTAAAAAAGAGAATTATAAGCCAATATTTCTGATGAAGTTGGATGCAAAAATTCTCAACAAGATACTAGCAAATTGAATTCAACAGTACATTAAAAGAATCATTTACCACGATCAAGTGGAATTTATTCCTGGGTTGCAAGTGTGGTTCAATATTCACAGACCAATCAATGATGATATATCACATCAATAAAAGAAAGGACGAGAACCATATGATCTTCTCAATAGATGTAGAAAAAGCATTTGACAAAGTACAGCATCCATTCTTGATAAAAATCCTCAACAAAGTAGGGATAGACGGAACATATTTCAATACCATAAAGGCCATATACAAAAGACCCACAGCTAATATCATCCTCAATGGGGAAAAACTGAGAGCTTTTCCTCTGTGTTCAGGGACAAGACAGGGATGTCCACTCTCATTATTACTATTTAACATAGTACTGGAAGTCTTAGCTTCAGTAATCAGACAACAAAAAGAAATAAAAGGTATCCAAATTGGCAAGGAAGAAGTCGAAGTTTCACTATTTGCAGACATGGTACTTTACATAGAAAACCCAAAAGACTCCACCAAAAAACTATTAGAACTGATAAATGAATTCAGCAAAGTTGCATGATATAAAATCAATGTGCAGAAATCCATTGCATTTCTATACACCAATAAGGAAGCAGCAGAAAGAGAAATCAAGGGATTGATCCTATTTACAGTTGTACCAAAAAAGTTAAGTTACCTAGGAATAAACCTAACCAAAGATGTAAAAGATTCATACTGTGAAAACTATGAAACACTTATGAAAGAAATTGAAGATGACATGAAAAAATGGAAAGACATTCCATACTCACGGATCAGAAGAACAAATATTGTTAAAATGTCTATACTACCCAAGACAATCTACATAAATCCCTATCAAAATACCATGAGCATTTTTTCACAGAGCTAGAATAAGCAACCCTAGAATTTTTATGGAATCACAAAAGACCCCGAAAAGCCAAAGCTATCTTTAAAAAGAAAAGCAAAGCTGGAGGCATCACAATTCTGGACTTCAAACTATATTACAAACCTGTAGCAATCAAGACAGTATGGTACTGGCACAAATACAGACACATAGATCAATGGAACAGAATAGAAAACCAAGAAATGGACCCACAACTCTATGGTCAACTAATCTTTGACAAAGCAGTAAAGAATATCCAACAGAAAAAGGACAGTCTCTTCAACAAATGGGGCTGGGAAAATCGGACAGCCACATGTAGAAGAATGAAACTGGACCATTCTCTTACACCATACACAAAGATAAACTCAAAATGGATGAAAGACCTCAATGTGAGTCAGGAATCCATCAGAATCCTAGAAAAAAAAATCCTAGAGGAGAACACAGGCAGCAACCTCTTTAACCTCGGCCACAGCACCTCTGACTAGACACATCCCCAAAGGCAAAGGAAACAAAAGTAAAAATGAACTATTAGGTTCATCAAGATAAAACCTTTTGCACAATGAAGGAAACAATCAACAAAACTTAAAGGCAACCTTTGGAATGGGAAAAGATATTTGCAAATGACATATCTGATAAAGGGTTAACATCCAAAATCTATAAAGAACTTATCAAACTCAACACTAAAAAACCAAATAATCAAGTTAAGAAATGGGCAGAAGACATGAGTAGACATTTTTCCAAAAAAGACATACAGATGGCAAACAGACACATGAAAGGATGCTTGACATCATTCACCATCAGGGAAATGCAAATCAAAACTACAATGAGATAACACCTCATACCTGTCAGAATGGCTAAAATTAATAACATTAAAACACAGGAAGCAATAGATTTGGCAAGGATGTGGAAAAAGGGAAACCATCTTACACTGTTGGTGGGAATGCAAACTGGGGCAACCACTGTGGAAAAAAGTATGGAGGTGCCTCAAAAAGTTAAGAATGATCCAGTAATGGCACTACTATGTATTTACCCAAAGGATACAAAAATACTGATTCAAAGGGTATTTACCAGTTGTCTATTGACTGATGAATGGATAAATATGTGGTATATATATGTATGTGTATAATATATGTATACATATATATATACACACACATATATATATATGGAATATTACTCAGCTCTGAAAAAGAACAAAATCTTGCCATTTGCAATGATGTGGATGGGGCTAGAGTGAATTATGTGAAGTGAAATAAGTCAGTCAGATAGCAATAAATATATGACTTCACTCATATGTGGAATTTAAGAAACGAAACAGATGAACATGGGGAGAAAAACAGGCAAATCACAAAATAGGCTTTTAACTATAGAGAACAAATTGAGGTTTGCTGGAGGGGAGGTGGGTGATGGCATGGGTTACATGGGGGATGGGCATTAAGGAGGGGACTTGTTGTGATGAACATTGGGTGTTATATGTAAGTTATGAAACACTAAATTCTACTCCTGAAACCAGTATTACCCTATATATTAGTTAACTGGAATTTACATTAAAAAAGAAAAAAAAGTAACTTTTAAAGACAAGAGAAAAAATTTGATGATTACTATGAAATATTAAAGAATCATAAGGATAAAAGATGAATTTTCTATTGGAAGAATGGGTTAGAAAGGCAAGTTTAGTGCTAGTACCCACTCTATTCTCAAAGGGCAAGACATCCCAAAGTAGGTTAGTTCCCTACTGGTTCGAGTACTAGTTGGGAGGGAAAGAGTAGTTCTTGAAGCTTATATCTTTTCTAACCTCAGCTTATTTAGTGATAGCCTTGGAAACAAATTCTTATGTTTCCTCAAGCCAGGTGTTGCTTGGCTGTTGTGCTGTCAAAATCTAGGGACTTGAGATTCTCAACCTGGCTGTGTCTAACCTACATGTCTAATGTGTGTAAACTTGTTGGTGGAGTGGAGTAGAGGAAATCCATTTCTTGTACCAATGGTAGATCTCCCTATAATTTATACATTGTTGCAAAAAGAAAGAAATATAGTATTGTTTCACAGGGCGAGTGGATAATTCTGAGAACACATTTATGAGCTAACTTTTTTCCTTTAGAAAAATGGAAAACAATTGTGTATTTTTGCACGTGCGAGTGATGGCATTTGTCTCATCCCTTGTATTTCCTCCCAAATAGAGTTACATCTTTTGTTACCTTGTCCTGTGATCCTACAGTTCCTCTAAATAGATACTTTGCAATGTAATTTATCTATCTAGAATCTCTACAGCCTCACACAAAATTTGTAAGCACCCCTACTTCACTCTGTTGTCTCCCCTACTTTCTCCTCTTCACACCTTATTCCCAAAACTAATCCCTCTTCCAACCTCATATTCTATTAGTTACATTATATCATGGCTGTTGGTTTAGCATCTAGCTTGAGTTGGCCCCAGAAAATTAGACTCTCTACTTCTTTATCCTCTTTCTTCAATGCTTAGAACAGTGTGTGGCCCAGACACAGAGTAGGAGCCAAATGTTAGGATGGGGAATGTTTTCTGTGAGACAGGAGCCTCACTATCTTCGAATGTGTGTATGCCCTCTGAGAGTGTGCTAATATGTGCATATGCACACTGGTCCTTATTATATTAACCTTCTGGGACCACAGGAAAAATGTTGAATTTCTTCCTAAGTACTTCCAGTATGTGAAATATCACTGCTTATCAAAATCTATAAATCTTGTATCTCCAAGTTTTCTTTATTATATTTGTTTTTGTGAAAAAAGAAAAAAAGTGTAAGTGGAATACATCCATCAATTCTTGAATTAAGAGAATTGAACTGGAAAGTTGAAGTACCAAGCTAATTCAAAATTTTAAGACATTTTATAAATAGTATAGCGTCCCAATAGTATAGTGGAAATGTGCTAGGTTTAAGGGTGACATAGGTGATCCCATGATACATTCCTAAGTTGAAGAGTACATTAGGTTGACATTGAAAATTATAGTAAAACCTCTCGTGAAGCCCCTTGTTAACATGTAGATGATTAACCCCTAGGCAGGCTCATGCTGTTGGCTTTGGCGGCCTCTACCTTGTGTACAACACAGAGCTGGAGCCCATGTGATGTTACACCTATCCTTAGCAATGTTTTCCATGGAGTTCTATGACTTTGCAGTGACTTAGGGAAAATGGTATGTGGGAAGCATTCTTAATATTTATTATCCTTGACATAATATTTTTTCTAAAAATTAGTTGGTCAAAAGATTTCCTCAGTGTCTTCTTTATTTTCAGAGGCAAGGGAAGGAAGCTGGTGACCTTTCTGTATTCTCACATCAACAGCCACGAGGCATTTTAATTTAAGGGGAAACAAAATCTGTGACCTACTTTTAAACAATTGAGACTGATTAACCTTTGTTTAAATTCATCTAACTTAAAATAAACAGTCTGGAAATAAGTTCTTGGACATTTTTCAGTAGGAAGTAGAGAAAATGGTCATGTAAATACACAAAGTGAGAAGAGATGTTAACTATACAGTTGCTGGTGTGAATTGTGGGAGAATTTTATTTAAAAATCTCTATAGGCTCCTTTAATATAGAGATCATATCCTCATCTCTACTGGTTTTAAAAATAGCTTGGTTTTACACGTGAATGAAACCAAAGAGGATCTTAACAAGGGTCTATATTTTACATATGTATACCTTTAAACAAGGAAAAATATATTTATTCTTTGTGGAAATTGGGAATATATCTCACCTCCTTCTCCCAAGTGTAGGGAATCATAGTGTTAAATACACAAAAGCTGAACAGGACTAACCTGAGAGTCTCTTTAACCTGAACCCTCCAAAACCTGAATTCCTGGTAGAATTCGACAGTGTGTAGCATTTTTATAGTGCTTTATTTTATAGTTTTGGGCTATGGTGGTATAAGTCAGGAGCCTGAATTTGTAATTACCTAGTTGTATGACATGGACATGCTATTTAAACTCTCTATGCCTCAATTTCTATTGAAGAATAGAAGAGGGAAAACTGTCTTTGCTGGGGCAAAAACTAGATATGAGCATACTGTGTTTTCAGTCATATATTTCTATAAAAACTCAAGTAGAATTAAGACATGAACATTGAAGAAGTTGGCTTAGGTGGTGATGTTGTTAAAAATTTCCATGGCAACAAAACATACTAAGCTTTATTTTTAAAAATTATTATATTCATAAATTAAATGCCCGTAGAGTGTAAAGAATTACACATTTTGTTGATAGAACACAGTGCATTTATAATTCTTTGAGGACTCTTTTAATTAGTATGTATGTGTATATTTAGTGCTTATTAAATATCTAATAAATTTACTTAATGACTTGCATTTTATATCACTAATATGATTGCTTTTCTGTCCTCGTTAGCCAAGATTGGTTTCAGTTTGGGACCAGGAACTCAGACTGTTGTGTATTGATTAAAAAAATTTTTTTTTGCCTTAAGGTATTTTTTCTAATTTTCCTTAGATGAATGTCATTTAACCAAACTTGTTATAGGTTTTTCTTCACAAATATTTCCAAACTACCTTTTGTTTTATTTATTTTTTAGAGTTTTTATTTTCATTCCAGTTAGCATACAGTGTTATATTAGTTTCAGGTGTACAATATAGTGATTCAACACTTCCATATCACCCTGTGCTCTTCACGATGAATGTACTCCTTAATCTCCATCACCTATTGTTTTACGTCTGTTTGAAACTTCACAAAGACTTTGGAATATAATTCAACAGTATATAACAAACTTTTGGTACTTTATTGAGAAAAGAACTAATAATATATTGATGTAATCTATTAAAGGAAAAGATGGGACTTATGTAAGAAAAGAGGCAAAGAGCAGAAGAGGAAGATTGTGGATCCTTCAGAAACAAAAAATTATTTTCCTTTCCTTGGCAAGATGTTGATGAGTTGGTAGCGAGCCAACGTTTTAGTTGCTCATGGATTTTCTTTTCAGTTGCTCGTGTATTCTCCAGAAGACCTTGGATATTTCCCTATAACAGGATGCTCAGAATTGGGTCTCTTAGTCCCCTTCATTAGCATCTCCATCTCAGTTTGCTAGTTGTGCTTTGTTCCTCTTATCACTGTTTTTCATGACCAATCACTTTTTTTTTTACATATGCCCAGTACATAACTATCTTAATTTCCTATTGTTGCGGTAACAGATTATTATAAAATTAGAAGCTTAAAAAAACACAAATGTGCTATTTTATAGTTCTAGAGTTCACAGTCTAAAATGAGTCTGCAGAGCTCTAGGGGAGAATTTATTTCCATGCCCTTTCCAGTTGCCTGCATTCCTTGGCTCATTGCTACATCATGCTGACCTCTGCTTCTGTTGTTATGTCTTCTATGAGATTACACTGGGCTCACCCAGGTAATCTGGGGTAACCTTCCTATCTGAAGATCCTTTACCTAATTACATCTGTAAAATCCCTTTTGCCATGTAAGGCAACATATGCACAGGTTTTAGGGATTAGAATGTGGACATCTTGGGGGGGGGTCTTATTATTTCTGCCTGTCACAGCAGCATGACAGGATCCATAGTAAATACAAGAAGCTACAGTAATTACAATAATGCCCATAGTTAACCAAAATCTTAAAACAAATGCTGATGCTATTGTGACATATCAATAATCGATAATCATGCCTTTTATGATTGAAGTTCTAAGACCCCTTCACGGAGTAGTTAAAAAGTACAAAGTGACTTTGTAAGAGTTCCAGTGAGATCCGTCAGCGAGATCATAATACGTTTTTACTTTCTTCATGGGGATTCAGTTATTCACATGTATATGTGTTTATTGGTTAATAATTACAATGAACAAACTATGTGTCAGGTCCTGCCCTCATAGAAGCTTACAACAGAGGTGGAAGATGGCTGTTGATAAAGTTATGACCTGTAGTGATTGATGTGCTTACAGGTAGCAGTTTAGGAATGAGGGAGGAGAATAAACGGAGTTCCTAACCTAGTGTGGAGGATGAGGGTGGATTTCAGAAGTCATTTAGATAAATAGCCAAATGTTCTTAGAGAAGAACTGGTTCACCTTTAGGCACTGGTATTCTAGGCATTTATACCACAAGAAGACTAATTATAAATACTGGCAATAGCTGTCCCTATTATTCTACTGCAGGGCATTTTCCATTGACAACTTGGGTTATGAGTGAATTTTTCTTGGGTTTCAGAAGTCCATCTGTGGTACCATTTTCAGACAATGATCTGATGACCATGATCTGATGTCAATGAATATCAGACGGTCTGGTAAGAGGACAGCTCTAAATTTGAAACTGCGTCGTCTTCTCAAATTCCTGCCTCAGTGACTGATTACCCAATTTAAAAAACCAAAAAAACAAAAACAAAAAACCCCCCAAACAAAAAAACACAATCCAAACAAACCAAAAAACATAAAAACATTCAGTTCGTGTTGCATTGATGCCAGAGACAATGCAAGAAACTCTGGACTTCTTAAGGCAAGAGTTTCCTATGGAGTTTTCCTCCATTTAAGGCAATCATGGGTTGGCACAAGGATGCCTTCCCTAATGTCTGAGAGCTGTTGAATCCGGATCATTGCTACATGCTAAGGAATCGACACCACTCTGCACTGATACTATTTACTTTATGGTATTAGGAAGGTCTTTGGCTACAAAATTCGTATTTAGCTTTGGGGCCACAATTACAACATGACTTGTCACCTTCAGATTTGCATATAAATGTTAACTCCTAGATGTTAACCTGGAATCTGTTTCCATGGCCATGTCTTAATAAACTGTACTGGTTCCACACTTCATTAATTGTTTGTTTTAGGGTGCACCTATGACTTTATTCTTTTTTGTTTGTTTTGTTTTGTTTTTTGACTTTTTTTTTTTACTTTATTCTTTATTGCACTATTGCTCTTGAAGCTTTTGTCTGGGTTTCTGTTCTGAGACACCTGTCACTCGATTATAGATTTGGTGCAACTAACTCAGGAAGTTTGACCATAACAGAACCTCTCTTAACCACCTCTTCAGGGTGATAACATTATAAGGTTGATTTCCTTTGGACTACTATTTCGAAGAGATAGGTAATAGATGACTAATCAGAAAGCTTTCAGAAGAACCTAAGCTTTTATAGACTGTACCTGCTTTTAAAAATAATGTTTTGTGGGGAAACAGACTTGATATTCCCACAGGTGTTTGCTGCATTCACCTTAGGTGGTACTTATTTCTATAGGCTTTGTTGTTAAATGTTTGTTTTTGGTCTCTCTAGGGTTGTATAAATGACTTGTTTAGATTATTCCATGTTCCAGGATAGATTTTGTTTTATTAAGGAACTACTGTTAAGGCAAACCTATGTTTTGTTTAAGCCTAACAACGCACTTTTATTACAAGCTTTTTTTATTTTGTGAGGAAAATATTGTTTCTTTAGTCTTTATTTCTATAGTGGTAGTCTTAGATATGTATCTCCATGAAATGTTAAAGCAAGTAATAATTTGGAAGAAGAATTTTAAAGTTTCTAAAAAGAAGTTTACTTAAGGTTTTGTAAACTTTTATATAAGTTACTTGCTATTAGATAAACATTCTAAGGGAGTATTTCTCTTAGGTTATTTTGAGCTCTCATGTGCTGTTTTCTGGCAATTGCTCGAGATTATGAACTTGACATATCAGACTGGGCTATTAAGGAATTTAAAATAGCTTTATCACCCTGGGTAGGTGGGAAAATTAAGGAATTTCCTATGTCAAATGGCAAACAACTTGATTATATTCTCTATAGTCTTGGCTTTCTTTCAATAAAGTAACTAACATAAACATATCTAATCGTAAGTTTATCCAGGGTAAATGCGCAGAGTTACTTCCTAGCACCTTGTGCTCATTTTTAAGGTAATTATTGCTCCCCCTTGATTTATTAAGATATAAATGACAAGTAAAATTGTATATATTTAAATTGTACAATGTGATGATTTGAAATGCACATACATAGAGAAATGATTACCACATCAAGGTAACACATATGTCCCTTGACATGATTACCATTTTTCTTTCTGTATGGTGAGAATGTCTAAGATCTACTCTCAGAGTGAATTTCAACTTGACAATAGAGTATTATTAACTATAGTTACTATGCTGTAAATTAGATCCCCAGAAGGTACTCATTTTATAACTGAAAGTTTGTACATTTTGACAAAAGTCTTTCCATTTCCCCCACTCCACAGTTTCAGGCAACTACCATTCTACTTTATTTCTCTGAATTGGACTTTTTAAAGGAAAAGATTCAACATATATATGAGATCATATAGTATTTGTCTTTCTCTGGTTTATTTCACTTGGCATAATGTCCTCCAGATTTATCCGTGTTGTCACAACTGACAGATTTTCCTTATTTTTCATGGCTTTTTTATGACCCTGATACCAAAGCCAGACAAAGACACTACAAGAAAAAATTATAGGCTAATCTCCCTGATGAACATAGGTGCAAAAATCCTTGACAAACTACTAGCAAACCAAATTCAACAGCACATAAAATGGATCATATACTGTGATCAAGTGGGATTTATCCTTCAGATGCAAGGATTGTTCAACATATACAAATCAGTAAATGTAATAATACACATTCACAGAATAAAGGATAAAAATCACATGGTTATTTCAATAGATGCAGAAAAAGCATTTGGCAAAATTCAGCATCTTTTCATGATAAAAACTTTCAAAAAATTAAGAACAGAAGGAATGTGCCATAATATGCCAACATATACGTAATATATTGTAATGTACTATAATTACTGTAGTAAAGCCCATATATAATAAATCACAGCTAATAGCATACTCAGTGGTGAAAAGCTGAAAATCTTTCCTCTAAGATCAGGAACAAGACAGATGCCCACTGTAAAACACTGGTCCTGGAGCACAGCTGGGAGCACATACTAGAGTGAAGAATGTCTGACAGTGCTATGCCCTCTGCCAAGTCATACCCTCTCGTGGTCTCTACCTCATCTCACCAGCCCCATCTCCACATAGAAGCAAGCAAGGGAAAACCGCATACTTGCTCTGTGAAGAAGGCTTTGCTTGTAATTTTAGAAATAGAGAGAGGGAGGAGTCCAAGATGGCGGAGGAGCAGGAGGCTTAAATTTCGTCTGGTCCTAGGAATGCAGCTGGATAGCTATCAGACCATTCTGAACACCTACAAACTCAACTGGAGAATGAAGAAAAGAATAGCAGCAACTCTATGAACAGAATAGCCACCACTTTATGCAAGGAACCCAGTTTAAAACAGGAGTTGAGCTCCAGCTCGGCGTTCCAAGATGGCGGAGGAGCAGGAGACCTAAAGTTCGTCTGGTCCCAGGAATTCAGCGAGAGAGCTACCAAACCATTCCGTATACCTATGAATTCAACTGGAGAATGAAGAAAAGAGTAGCAGAAACTCTATGAACAGAAAGGCAACCACTTTCTGCAAGGAGGAGAAAAGATGGAGGAGGAGTAGGCGACCCTTTCTCAGCTGGTCCGAGTCGAGCTGGATATCTACCAGACCATTCTGAACACCCACAGAATCAGCCTGAGACGCAGGAAGATACATCTGGATCTCTACAAATGAACATCTCCAGTGCTGAGTATTGAGGTACGAAGTGGGGAGCTGTGAATCCGAGCACAGATATAGGAAGATAAAGGGAAGGGGGAGGGAGCCTCTGCGCTCAGGCGCCGGGAAGCAATAGCCCCTTGTGCTGGGGAGTGGGCTGGACTCTCAGACCAGCACCCACAAGAGCGGACTGAGACAGTGAGCGTGAGAATGCCTGTGTCCAAACTGAAAAGGGGAGCTCCCGACCGCACACTCGAACTAGAGTGAAACCGAGAGCTCAGGAGTGCATCGTGACCAGACTGAAAACTGGTGCTCCAGAGCACGGGTGAAGCATACTGAAACAGGGAGCTCGGGATCTCGGGAGCGCGCGTGGGAACCGGGGGCAGTGGGCGGTGTTAGAAGCACAAAGGACAGAGACACGCCGGCCCTGGAAGTGAGGGCTGGGATGCCAGGTGTGGGGCGCACAGCCCAGGATGCTGCAGGGTTTAGCAACACCAACAGAAACAGAGTTAAAGTGGCCAGAACATCAGTGGAGAACGCGCCACAATCCCTCCGTTCTGAGACAGAGGCTGAAATTTGGCCGCTACTGCTCTGGCTCTCAGAAGAGGCATAGCAAACCGCCAGGGAAAGCTGCCAGAGAACAAAAGCCTGGAAATACCGGCTCACAGGGTGCCCATCCCCATCCCCCCTCGCAGGGGACATGGAGACTCTACCTAAACAGGGTTTCCTGAGTATAGGCACGGCAGGCCCCTCCCCCAGAAGGCAGGCTGAAAAATCAAGAAGCCCACAACCCAGGGTGCCTGAGTGGCGCAGTCATTAAGTGCCTGTCTTCGGATTAGGGCATGATCACAGCATTCCGGAAAGGAGTCCCTCATGGGGCTTCTCTGCTGGAAGCCTGCTTCTTCCTCTGCCACTCCCCTGCTTGGGTTCCCTTTCTTGCTGACTGTCTCTCTCTCTCAAATAAATAAATAAAATCTTTAAAGAAGAAGCCCACATCCCTAAGATCTCTATAAAACAAGGGCGCACGGCCTGAGTCCCAGTCAATAATTTGGGCTCTGGACAACCCCGCAATCTCTCCTCATCAGAATGACGAGAAGGAGAAGTCCCCCCCAGCAAAGAAAAGATAATGAGTCTGTGGCCTCTGCCACAGAAATAATAGATTTGGATGTATCCAAATTATCAGAAATGGAATTCAGAACAACAATGGTCAAGATGATGAGTAGACTTGAAAAAAGTATTAACGAAAATGTTACTGAGAATATAGAATCCCTAAGGGCAGAAATGAGAGCGAATCTGACAGAAATCAAAAATTCTATGAGCCAAACGCAGTCAAAACTAGAGGCTCTGACGGCCAGGGTTACCGAGGCTGAGGAACACATTAGCGAACTGGAGGATGGGTTAGTAGAAGAAAAAACGAAAATAGAAGCTGGTCTTAAAAAAATCCACGCCCACAAATGTAGATTACGGGAGATTACTGACTCTATGAAACGATCCAATGTCAGAATCATCGGCATCCCTGAAGGGGTGGAGAAAAACAGAGGTCTAGAAGAGATATTTGAACAAATTGTAGCTGAAAACTTCCCTAATCTAGCAAGGGAAACAAGCATTCGTGTCCAAGAGGCAGAGAGGACCCCATCCAAGCTCAACCAGGACAAACCTACGCCACGGCATGTCATAGTGCAATTCGCAAATATTAGATCCAAGGATACAGTATTGAAAGCAGCCAGGGCAAAGAAATTTCTCACATACCAAGGCAAAGGTATCAGAATTACGTCAGAACTGTCTACACAGATCTGGAATGAGAGAAAGGCTTGGGGGCAANAAATCAAAAAACAAATTAAACAATTTATGGAGACCAACGAGAATGAATACACAACGGTCCAAAACCTATGGGATACTGCAAAGGCAGTCCTAAGGGGGAAATACATAGCCATCCAAGCCTCACTCAAAAGAATAGAAAAATCTAAAATGCAGTTTCTATATTCTCACCTCAAGAAACTGGAACAGCAACAGAGGGACAGGCCTAACCCACTGACAAGGAAGGAGTTGACCAAGATTAGAGCAGAAATCAATGAATTAGAGACCAGAACCACAGTAGAGCAGATCAACAGGACTAGAAGCTGGTTCTTTGAGAGAATCCATAAAATTGATAGACCACTGGCAAAACTTGTCCAAAAACAAAGAGAAAGGACTGAGATTATTAAAATTATGACTGAAAAGGGAGAGGTCACGACCAGCACCATTGAAATTGCAAGGATTATTAGAAACTTTTATCAACAGCTATATGCCAAAAAACTAAACAATCTGGAAGAGATGGAGGCCTTCCTGGAAACCTATAAACTACCAAGACTGAAACAGGAAGAAATAGATTTCTTAAATAGGCCAATTAACTATGAAGAAATTGAGTCAGTGATAAACAACCTTCCAAATAATAAAACTCCAGGCCCAGACGGTTTTCCTGGGGAATTCTACCAAACATTCAAAGAAGAAATAATACCTATTCTCCTAAAGCTATTTCAAAAAATAGAAACAGAAGGAAAGCTACCAAACTCATTCTATGAGGCTAATATTACCTTGATCCCCAAACCAGGCAAAGACCCCCTCAAAAAGGAGAATTACAGACCGATTTCTCTAATGAATATGGATGCCAAAATCCTCAACAAGATCCTTGCTAATAGAATCCAACAGTACATTAAAAGGATTATCCATCATGACCAAGTGGGATTCATACCTGGGATGCAAGCATGGTTCAACACTCGCAAATCAATCAATGTGATACATCATATCAACAAGAAAAGACTCAAGAACCATATGATCCTCTCAATTGATGCAGAAAAAGCATTTGACAAAATACAGCATCCTTTCCTGATTAAAACCCTTCAGAGTGTAGGAATAGAGGGTACATTTCTCAATCTCATAAAAGCCATCTATGAAAAGCCTACTGCAAGCATTATTCTCAATGGGGAAAAGCTGGAAGCCTTTCCCTTAAGATCAGGAACACGACAAGGATGCCCACTCTCGCCACTATTATTCAACATAGTACTAGAAGTCCTTGCAACAGCAATCAGAAGACAAAAAGGGATCAAAGGTATCCAAATCGGCAAAGAAGAAGTCAAACTGTCTCTCTTTGCAGATGACATGATACTCTATATGGAAAACCCAAAGGAATCCACTCCCAAACTATTAGAAGTTATAGAACAATTCAGTAAGGTGGCAGGATACAAAATCAATGCCCAGAAATCAGTTGCATTTCTATACACGAATAACGAGACTGAAGAAAGAGAAATTAGGGAATCCATCCCATTTACAATAACACCAAAAACCATGCGTTACCTTGGAATTAACTTAACCAGAGACGTAAAGGACCTATATCCTAGAAACTATAGATCACTTTTGAAAGATATTGAGGAAGACATAAAAAGATGGAAAAATATTCCATGCTCATGGATTGGAAGAATTAACATAGTTAAAATGTCCATACTACCCAGAGCAATCTACACTTTCAATGCTATCCCGATCAAAATACCGAGGACATTTTTCAAAGAACTGGAACAAATAGTCCTTAAATTTGTATGGAACCAGAAAAGGCCCCGAATCTCCAAGGAACTGTTGAAAAGGAAAAACAAAGCTGGGGGCATCACAATGCCGGATTTCGAGCTGTACTACAAAGCTGTGATCACAAAGACAGCATGGTACTGGCACAAAAACAGACACATCGACCAATGGAACAGAATAGAGAACCCAGAAATGGACCCTCGGCTCTTTGGGCAACTAATCTTTGATAAAGCAGGAAAAAACATCCGGTGGAAAAAAGACAGTCTCTTCAATAAATGGTGCTGGGAAAATTGGACAGCTACATGCAAAAGAATGAAACTTGACCACTCTCTCACACCATACACAAAAATAAACTCCAAATGGATGAAAGACCTCAATGTGAGACAGGAATCCATCAAAATTCTAGAGGAGAACATAGGCAACAACTTCTATGACATCGGCCAGAGCAACCTTTTTCACGACACATCTCCAAAGGCAAGAGAAATAAAAGATAAAATGAACTTATGGGACTTTATCAGGATAAAGAGCTTCTGCACAGCCAAGGAAACAGTCAAAAAAACTAAGAGACAGCCCACGGAATGGGAGAATATATTTGCAAAGGACACCACAGATAAAGGACTGGTATCCAAGATCTACAAAGAACTTCTCAAACTCAATACACGAGAAACAAATAAACAAATCATAAAATGGGCAGAAGATATGAACAGACACTTTTCCAATGAAGACATACAAATGGCTAACAGACACATGAAAAAATGTTCAAAATCATTAGCCATCAGGGAAATTCAAATCAAAACCACACTGAGATACCACCTTACGCCAGTTAGAATGGCAAAGATAGACAAGGCAAGAAACAACAATTGTTGGAGAGGATGTGGAGAAAGGGGATCCCTCCTACATTGTTGGTGGGAATGCAAGTTGGTACAGCCACTCTGGAAAACAGTGTGGAGGTCCCTTAAAAAGTTAAAAATTGAACTACCCTATGACCCAGCCATTGCACTACTGGGTGTTTACCCCAAAGATACAGACGTAGTAAAGAGAAGGGCCATATGCACCCCAATGTTCATAGCTGCATTGTCCACAATAGCCAAATCATGGAAGGAGCCGAGATGCCCTTCAACAGATGACTGGATTAAGAAGCTGTGGTCCATATATACAATGGAATATTACTCAGCTATCAGAAAGAATGAATTCTCAACATTTGCTGCAACATGGACAGCACTGGAGCAGATAATGCTAAGTGAAATAAGTCAAGCAGAGAGAGACAATTATCATATGATTTCTCGCATCTATGGAACATAAAAACTAGGATGATCGGTAGGGGAAGAAAGGGATAAAGAAAGGGGGGGTACAGAAGGGGGAATGAAACATGAGAGACTATGGACTCTGAGAAACAAACTGAGGACTTCAGAGGGGAGGGGGTGGGGGAATGAGATAGACTGGTGATGGGTGGTAAGGAGGGCGCGTATTGCATGGTACACTGGGTGTTATATGCAACTAATGGAGCATCGAACTTTACATTGGAATCTGGGGATGTACTGTATGGTGACTAACATAATATAATAAAAAATCATTAAAAAAAAAAGATGCCCACTGTTAGGACTTCTATTCAACATAGTACTTAAGTCCTGGCCAGAGCAATTGGGCAAGAAAAAAAAAGGCATCCAAGTGAAATTGTCTTTATTTGCAGATGACATGATTTTGTACATAGAAAGCCCGCCATCAAAAGCTCCAAAAAAATTCCCCCAAAAAACCCAACCCCCCAAAATAATAAAAAACCCCACCAATAAAGTTGCTGGATACAAAATTAATATACAAAGATCAGTTGTGTTTATGCCAACAACTATCTACAAGAGAAATTGAGAAAACAATCCCATTTACAATAGCATCAAAAAGGATGAAATACCTATGAATAAATTTAACCAAGGACAAAAAAGATCTACGCACTGAAAACTATAAAACTTTGATGAAAGTAATTGAAGAAGACACAAATAAAAGATATTTTGTGCTTAGGGATTGGAAGAATTAATATTGTTAAAGAGTCCATACTACCCAAAGCACTCTACAGATTCAATGCAATCTCTACCAAAATCCCAAAAGCATTTTCCACAGAAATGAGAAACAACACTAAAATTCATATGGAACCACAGTATCTGAATAGCCAAAGCAATCTAGAGAAAAAACAAATCTGGAGGCATCACACTGCCTGATTTTAAACTATATTACAAAGCTATAATAATCAAAACAGTATGGCACTAGCATAAAAACAGAGACAAGTGAGAAGGAATAGAGAGCCCAGGTATAAATCCACATATATGTTCAAGTAATTTTGACAAGGGTGCTAAGAATATACAATGGGATAAGGATAGCTTCTTCAATAAATGGTGTTGGGAAAACTGGACAGCCACATGCAAAAAATGAACCTGGAGCCTTATCTTACACCGCTCACAAAAACCAACTCAAACTGGATCGGACCTTAAATGTAAGACCTGAAACCATAAACCTCCAAGGAGAAAACAGGAAAAAACTCCTTGACGTTGGTCTTAGCAATGATTTTTAAAATATATATAACACCAAAAATACAAGCAACAAGAGCAAAAAATCAGTAAGTGGGACTACATTAAAGTAAAAGGTTTCTGCACTACAAAAGAAAAAACCAGGAAAGGGGCAACCTATGGAATGGGAGGAAATATTTGCAAGTCATATATCTGATAAGTGGTTAATATCTAAAATATATCAGGAATATATCAGGTACTCAAAACTCAATGATAAAAAATCCAATTAAAAATATTTAAATTCAATTAAATTAATTAAAATAGATTGTAAAAGGATTTGAATAGACATTTCCCAAAGACATACAAATGGACAATAGGTAAATGAAAAGGTGCTCAACATCATTAATGATCAGGGAAATGCAAATCAAAACCACAGTGAGAGATCACCTCACACCTGATAAGATGACCAATATATAAAAAAACCCCAAAAGATAACAAATTTGGGTGAGAATGTGGAGAAAAGGGAGCTCTTGTGCTCTGTTGGAGGAAATTTAAATTGGTGTAGGCACTGTGGAAAACAGTATGATGGTTCCTTAAAAAATTAAAAACAGAAGAGCAATCCTACTTCTGGGTATATATCTGAAGGAAACAAAATTAGCGTCTCAGAGAGATATCTACACCTCCATGTTCATTGTGGTATTATTCATAATAGCCAAGATATGGAAACAACAATAGTAACTACACTTATCGTGGTGAGAGTTGAGTAACTAGAGAATTGTCAAATGTAATATGTATAATTCTATCAATATATATATTATACACTTTCTGAAACTGATATAATATTGTATGTCAATTATATGTCAAAAAAAGATACGGAAATAACCTAAATGTCCACTGATGAATGAATGGATAAAGAAAATATGTATCTTTTGCTTTGATACAACATATAGTAAGCGCATGCCACTGTAAAGATTATTTTTTCTGTCTGTGATGAAAATTTAAGAGCTGTATCTGATTTGACTATTAGTACACTCCCCTCACCTGCCTGGTTCTGTCTCCGTAATCCTGCAATATTAAATAAAAGAAGATTTTCTCCTCGAGCTTTTGAAGTAAAGTATTTATGTTGCAGTGAGATTAAGAAGCAATACTGAGCAAAACTCTGTTTTATCAGCTAGGTTTCAGGCCCTGATGAACCTAAGAACAATGATTCCTTTTGGTAGTGGTTTGTTGGTTTGTTTGTTTTTTAACATCTTGTTTAGAATGCTCATCTGTAAAGGATGGAGCAGTGATGGTTGAGAGTGTGTCAATAATCTCAAAATTAAAAGCTGTGAAGGTAATTTAAGTGAATAACTTTTGTATATTAGAAGACACTTGCCCCATTTAAATGTGAGAAATTGGACCAGGCATTCTAAATTTTTAAAAAGAAATGAAGTCTGAATCTTTTATATGCAGTGTACTGTTGTTTAATATCGGCAATGAACTAAATCAAAACATCGCAGACCAAAGAAAGCACAACTGCAAAACGAGCTGCAGGGATTGAGACCTCTGGAGGAAAGGACATCTAGGTTCCTTCTAGCTGTAAAAAATGTCAAGTTAATGAATGATACTCACCACTCCATCATCCTGTTCTTCTTGGCTCATCATACAGTTTCTTTATTAAATAAGATGCCAAGGTGTGTTATATAAATAATTTGATTATTTTTTTTACCACAAAAACCTAGCTTTGATATTTTGCTTTAGAAAGATGATAAGAGAAATGGCTCTAGATTTTTGTCCAAATGTATCTAATGAGAGCAGTGGGGTTCCTTTTGATCAGTTACTCTAGTATCATTGTCAGAATAAATATTAACCTGAATATGAACTTGTACTTTTAAAAACACTATTGTATCAAGTCAAGGATTAGGTTGAGAGTCTGCTTCTCCCTCTCCCTCTGCCCCTCCCCCCACTTATGCTCTCTCCCACTCTCTCAAATAAATGAAATCTTAAAAAAAAGAAAAAAGAAAACTTGGTATTGGACTCAATCATAGGGACTGTAATAACTCTTTGGGAGAAGTCTCTAATAAAATTATAAGTGGGGGAAAAAAGTAAATCAGAATTTCAACATCTAAAAATATAATTACAGATTTTCCTCAAAATATTTGGCATTAGTATTTGACCTTTGTATTGGACCCTCTATTAGAAATACATGTAGCAGCTGAATATAGAATAAGGAAAAGCAGGGATTCTTGGTTAGTTTTAAGTCTTCACCGTTGTATGGAAGATTCTTTCAGAAAAGCCCTGAAACACCTGGGCAGAGCTCAAGAATGCCCTTCAGTTGCTGTGTGATGCAAACGTTTGAACCCTGACAGATTTCTCTTAGTATCAGTCATTCACACGTTAGTGTGATTGAGTTCTAGATAATCCCTGGAAGGTATTAAGCAAGAAGAATTATACTGGATATAGGAAGAAAGTAGTTGGCAAGGGATACTAGGGAGCATTCTCTGAGACGTACTTCAGCTTGTTTTTAGATTTAACCAAGGCCATTGCTGCTTACTTGATAAAGTGGTGGACTTTGTTTTACATGGCCTTTCTCTATTTGATAAATCTACTTAAATATAAAATCATGGCAACTCAGGAAGAGTACTCACAGACAAGGAAATTGGCCAGAGGTTTGACTGGGAAAGGAGGAGTCAAAATATATTAGACATGACTCTTGAGACAGCAAAGGAAGGAAAGAGGAAGATAATAGTATCTCACGGTGCATTGAAACCTAGTGTAATTTCTCCCTGAGCTAGCAGGCTGTGAATTGTGAGCTAGAGTTCAAAATAATGAAGGCAGTTGAGCATGAAGTGGAGACAGGTCATAATGGATAGAGTTGTACAGGAAAGGGCACCCACAAAAATATTCTGTTGTTTCAGCCTTGGTGGAGGACTTCCAGAGAGTGGTGTTTGACAGAAGTTTGGACTTCCATTTGAAATTAGACATGCTGTTTACTTATAAATTACCATCAAAATCCAGTCTTCCTTAGAGTGTTGGGAGAAGAGAATAAGCCCAGGACACATTCCCTGAAAGAATTCCCTGATGTATTTGTGGAAGAGTGCCTGTGAGTCACTTTTTTTTTTCTCGGCTCTCCAGCATTGTACCTCCTTTCCTATATGTTGAACATTTCCTGCCACAGATGTCTTGATGGAAAGGAGAGCCCATTGCCCACGATAGGAGCAGAAAATTGCTTACCACCATAGAAACAGAAAATTCTCAGAAATTGTTTCTCTAGCTCCTATGAAACTAGGTCAATTGGAACTAGTGGCTGGGAGTGTTCCCCTTGGATTTCCTGAGGCAGAGCTGGAGGCACGGATAGAAAGGGGCTCCCTGAGGGCAGCAGCAAGAGTGCCTTGGGAATGGGATCCAGGAGAGGGTGCAGGGGGCGGGGGAGGGGCTGCAGGTCCTCCTGGCAGCTGGCTGTGCCACAACTCTGGCTGGTGGCTATGGCTGCAAAGCTCTTCTTTGTTCCCACCTATTCTGAGCCTGATTTTCCTGAATCCTCAGTAAGTCTGAGATACCAACATCCTTTATTATTATTTTTTCTGCTTAAATCAGGTAGAGTTGGTTTCCGTTCTTTGCAACTGATTTATAATACACAAGGGAATCACAAAACATTTTCCCAGTTAGTCTCTGAGGAATAAAACTTGACGGTGTTTAGAGAGCTGAATTAAATTGAGCTTTTAAACTACAGAGCTTTCAAGGCCAAGTACCACCCTGGGAGGAGGAGGGGAGAACATGGTTCTGTGTGAAAACCCATGAGCACTGAGCAGGGCAAAAAGCAAAAGCATCTGGTGATACAAGACTGCGTGACTGCTTTCCTCAGAGAGTCATTTATGTCTTTTCTTATCTCCTAGGTTCTTTGTTCTCTTGTATTCTCTTATGACTTCTGGTTCTAGCTTGGGGCTTGGCAAACAGGAGTTGCTACAGGATTTGTTGAGTCCATTTTCCTGGTTCTGCTGTTTCCTGACTCTTAGAAATAAGTAGCCAAAATAGTTTCAAAGAATGATGTATCTTTGGTTTATTTCTTTCCAAATGCTGTAAAACCACTCCCTAATTAGAAAATAGACTGTTATTTTTCATGGAGTCTTAAAGAATCCCTTCATGTATCTTTTGTTTTGCCGAGAACTCTGCTACTACAGATTTGTTCCTTGTGGTTTCACTTTTGAGTGATTACATGGGGGATAAGGCAATCTTTTTGAAGAACTTACTTGTGAGTTCTGAATGTAAATACACCATTGCAAGAACTGCTTTAGGAAGAGTCCTGAAGCTAAATAAATCTTAGAAACTTGTGAGCAAAATGGCAGGACTTTGTTTTATCCCAAAACAGAAATCCTTAGGACATCATAATTGGAGTCCAGTGTACTTAGAGCCAGACGGCTTGCCCTTGGCCTTGGAAGCCAGCAGGCTGATCTCCAAACATCACAGCCTCAGACAGCCTTACAATCTAAGAGGAAAATAACTGAGGAAAACTTTGGAAAGCCACTAGTCTCCATTTATTTTTGTTCCTTTGTCTACCTGGTAATAATAAGACTTTTTACGTTTTTCTATAGTCCTTGGAGTGGTTCTTGAAACCCTAACATTCGTCCTTTGTCCATACACATATCAGAAAAGTCTTATAAAGAGGAACTATAGAGGATCAGCGTAATATTTTATATAGCCCAATATTTTGCTTTTGGGTAGTGACATTAAGCTATCCTTCTACGAGAGTGTGACCGTTACCTTCACTGATGCCACCTTTCTCCAAAGCAGAAAGGGCATCAGAAACATATGGGTATCTCTGTATTATTTCTTACTACTGTATGTGAATCTCTAATGATCTCAAAATAGAAAGTTACATTAAAAAAAAAGAAACATATGACTCTTATTTAGCTTCACATATAATTATGTTGAAGTTCGAAGCATAGAGTTAAACAATGCCTGAAAAAAATAATAAACAACTTCCTGTTTTCATGAGATTATCTGAAATGACTAGTTTTACGTTTCAGCTGCTTAGCTCAGGATATGTGCTGCTTCCGAAATTTTGCATTTGTAATTAAGCATAAATATTTTCTGTGACCCTAAAATATTAAATATGATGTAAAATAGGTTTATAAGTTAATATGAAAGAAATTTTAAACACGTAAACTCATCCCTAAATCAGAGATTCTCATCCTCGGCTGCACACGAATCACGTGAGGCGTTTTAAGGATCATCGGTGTTTCGGTCCCACCGCAGGCTGACTTATCTCGTGTGCGTGCCCAAGCTATCCGGATTTTACAAAGCTGGCGTACGTAAAACTGTTTGACAGACGGGAATATATTAGAATTTATTGGCTTTTCCCAGGTATTTCATAGATTTAAGTTAAACAATATCAGATCAAGTATAGCCATCAGTCGTTAAGAAGCAGCATGGTATCTAACCCTGGGTCTCTACTTGAATTTAATTACGGGTTGTGTGCTTTGTTTAATATCTGTCACACCCTCTAGACTATAAACTCTCTGAGGTCAGGGAACACCCCCGTGTTATTTTCTCTGGTGTATTCTCAAGGCTCTATTCAGTGATGGGCATATGGTTGGCCCTCAAATATTATAGAATGCATAGAGAAATACTTGTACGGAAATACTTAGAGATACTCTTTGGAAAGCATCAGATCAAGGTAATGTCATGCCAAAATTTCTTTTATTGGCATAAATTGCCTGTAATTCTTTAAATTCAAAGCTCTAATTCTGTGTGACTAAACTTCTGGCTAAGAAAATGTGCTAAGCTACTGATTTTTCACATTTCAGTGTCATGTAAAAATATAAGGTCCATAAGGGCAAAGACTGTGCTTTTCTGATTGCTCTGTCTTCCATTCCCCTAATAGTAAGATTACAAATATTTATAAAAAGAGAAGATTATGCATCAGTACTTTTTAAACTGCATTCCAAGGAGATTGGGGCTCTTTAGAATGCCCCAAGCTCTGGGGATGGGGTGGTATATAAAGGAAAGACAGAGACTAAGCAATTGGGCTAAACTCTGTCCACAGTCACTTCGACTAGAGCAACTTTTATTCCCTGCGCTTTCTCATTTTATTTTGAAAAGCTTGAGTAACTAATGTGCTATTTCACAGGAACATTTCCTTAAAATATTATGTCCTAAGAGGTTTATTTTAAAGAGCGAAACATTTGAACCTTGTAATTATATAGTATAACACACATTTATAAAAGTGTTAGAAACATATGTAACTGTATTTATAACACTAAACAAACATCCACATAAACACCAACTTCAACAAGTAGAAGATGGCCAGCATCCCTGACCCCACTTAAATACTTCCTCCTTCCCCTCAAGGAAACTACTATCCTGACTTCTAACCCTCTGCTTTTGCCTGCCCCCCCCAAGTATTCTATTATGTGAATAGACCATGATTTATTTATCCATTTTTCTTCTGATTGATCATTTGATTTGTTCATAGTTTGGGCTACTATGAATAATGTTGCTGCTTTAAATATTGTTGTATCTATTTTGTTGTACATGTGTATGCATTTCTGCTAGGTTCATAATGAGGAGTGAAAGTGCTGATTATAGGATATGAGTGGATTTGAATAAACAGCTTTATTTGATACCAAACAATTTTTCAAAGTAATTATTTCAATTTACAGTCTCCCCAGCAATATACGAGTGTTTGTTTCCCATTGTTCCTTCTTCACACCAATACTGGGTATTTTCTTTCTCTTTAATTTTAGCCGTCCTATTGGATATATAGTGTAGCTCATTATGGTTTTAATTTTCATTTCCTCAAGCTACTGAAAAGTAGACCATTTGGATGTTTTCTTTTTGAAGCACCTTTCAATTTCTTGCTCATTATAATATTAGGTTGTCTGTTTGTTTTACTATTGGGATGTCTCTCTGTTGGTTTTTGTGAGTTCATTGTATATTCTGAATATAAGCCCTCTGTTTACGATATGTATTACAAATGACTGCTCCCTTCTGCAGCTTGCTTTTCATTTTCTTAGTGGTATCTTTTGATGAATAGAACTTCTTACATTTAATGTAGGCTGTTGATCAATTTTTCCCTTTATGATTTAGGTTCTTTGTTTATGTGCGTGTGTGTGTGTGTGTGTGTTTCTGTACATGTGTAAGTTCTGTTTAAATAATAGTATTTCCAGGGATGCCTTGGTGGCTCAGTCAGTTAAGCATTTAACTCTTGATTTTGGTACAAGTCATGATCTCAGGTTCGTGATATTGAGCCCCAAGTGGGGCTCTGAGCTGGGTAAGGGGTCTGCTTAAGATTCTCTCTCTCTCTCTCTCTCCCTCTGCCCCTCCCCCCTTGGGTGCACATGCTCCCTCTCTCTCAAAAATATAATAAATTAAAAAATAAATTATCTTTCAATGCTGTGGTTATATATTCTTATTATATTTAGAGCAACACCATCCATAGAACTTTCTACAGTGATGGAAATATTCTGTATCTGCACTGTCGAATACTATTTTTAAGTGCTTTTGAGCACTTGCAATGTGGCTAGTGTGACTGAGAAACTGAATTTTAAGTTTTATTTAATTTTAATTAATTTAAATACCTACTTAAGCTACTATGTCAGAGTAACTTTACAAACTTTATTGCATTGTCTTTTACATTTAAGTCTACAATCCAGCTGGGAATCATTTTGTTTAGTTGTACGGTGTGAGGTAAGGTCCAGGCTTAATATTTTTTGCCTTATCCAATTGCCTAGAACAATATATTGAAGTGATTTCTTTCTTCACTTCTCTATAGCACCACTTTTATCATAAATTATCATATTATAATTAGATATATACACACTTAGGTTTGTCTTTGAGCTCTTTATTCTTGTCTATTTGCATATTTTTGTGTTGATTCTATATGATTGTAATTATATGGATTTATTAATATTTATAATATTTATAAGTGTTTCTACTTTATTTTTAAGGGCTTTTATATTTCCATATAAAGTTTAGAATCAGCTTGTCAAGTTATACACACATGCAAAATTCTGTTGGGTTTTGATTTGGATTATATTGACTATAGGCCAATTTGGGAGAGAACTGACATCTTTACATTATTGAGTTTTCTAAGAAGTGTCAAACGCCTTACATGGTCTTTACTTTGGTCAAACATGTGGCAATTTTTCACATCTTTTATTGGATTTATTCATAGAGAGTTAATATTTTTGATACTATTATAAATGACATCTCTAAATATTTCATTTTCTGTTTGTTGTTGGTATAGAAATGCAATTGATTTTCATTATATTTACCTTGTATTTGGCAATCTTGCTAAGCTCACTTATTTATTCTAATAATTTATTTTAGATTCTCTCGTATATTCTCTAAGCAGATCATAAGCAAATAATGACTGCTTTATTTCTCCTTCTCTGAATTTCAAACCTCTTACTTCTTTTTATTGCCTATTGCACTAGCTAGAACTTCCAGTAGGAAGTTAGATAGTAAAGAGACAGTGAACCTTGTTGGATTGTTCCTGATATCAGGGAGAAAGCTTTTGGTGTTGTACCATTTTGGATATGCCATCCACTGTGATTTTTTCTCCACTAGATATCTTCTAAGAAGTTATATGTCTTGTGTGCTAGGAGTTGTATATAGAATTTTATCAAGTGCTCTTTTGCATCTATTGAGATGATCAATTATGTTTTCTCCTTTTTTTCTACTAATGTAATGATTTGATTTTTGAATATTGAGTCAACCTTGTATTTGTGGAATAACTCAATTTAGTCATGATATGTTATCCTTTTTCTGTATCAGCTAAAATTTTGTTTAGTTTTTTGCATCTATGGTTTTAAGCAAAATTGGCCTATATCAAGGTTATACTGATTTCATAGAAAGAGGGGAAACATTTCTTCTTTTTCTATTCCTTGGAAGAGTGCATAAAATAGATTTTATTTCTTTAAAATTGTTGGTAGAATTCATTAGTAAAGCTATCTGGGTCTGGAAATTTTGGGGGAGGAATAAAGAGGTTTAAAACGACAAATTAGATACACAAATTAAAGGAGGTTATTGTCAGAGCTTCTGTTCTTTTTAAAAATTTTTTATTATGTTATGTTAGTCACCATACAGTATATCATTAGCTTTTGATGTACTGTTCCATGATTCATTGTTTGCGTGTAACACCCAGTGCTCCATGTGATACGTGCCCTCCTTAATACCCATCATGGGACTAGCCCATCTCCCCACCACTTCCTCTCTGAAACCCTCAGTTTGTTTCCCAGAGTCCATAGTCTCTGTGGTTCATTCCCCCTCTGTTTAACCCCCCTTCAGAGCTTCTATTCTTGGGTCAATATCAGTAAGTTATATTTTTATTTTCTGGGAACCTGTCATTTCATCTAAATTTCTAAACTTAATGGCTTAAATGTTTATGACATTTATATTTTTTATTTTTTAAATTTTTAAAAAAGATTTTATTTATTTATTTGCTGGAGAGAGAGAAAGAGCGCACAAACATGGAGAGTAGCAGGCAGAGGTAGAAGCAGGCTCCCTGCCAAGCAAGAAACCCAATGTGGGACTCCATCCCAGGACCCCAGGATCATGACCTGAGTGGAAGGCAGACACTTAACTGACTGAGCCACCCAGGCATCTCAAGGTTGACTTTTTAAAAATAAATTTGGTAAACCTCTAAGTAGAGTTAACAAGATAAAAAGAGAGAGAACTCAAATATAAAAATATAAATGAAATAGGAGACATTACAACTGACACCACAGAAATACAGAGTATCATAAGAGACTACTCTGAACAATTATATACCAATAAATTGGACAACCTCGAAGAAATGGATAAATTCCTAGAAACATACAACCTACCAAGACTGAATCCTGAAGAAATAGAAATAGAAAATCTGAACAGGCCAATAATGGGTAAAGAGATTGAATCAGTAACTGAAAACTTTCCAACAAAGAAAAGCCCAGAACCAGATGGCTTCACAGCTGAATTTTACAAACATTTAAAGAATTAATGCTAATTTTCAAACTCTTCCAAAAATTGAAGAGGGAACACCTCCAAACTCATTTTATGAGGCCAGCAATACCCTCATACCAAGGCCAGGCAAAGACACTACAAGAAAACAAAATTTTAGGCCAATATATCCCTGTGAACATAGATGCAAAAATTCTGAACAAAATACTAGCAAACCAAATTCAACAGCATGTTAAAAAGTTCATACAGTATCATCAAGTGAAATCTATCCTTGGGTGCAAAGAAGTTCAACATACACAGATCAGTAACTATGAAATACCACATTAACAGAATAAACTATAAAAATTATATGGTCTCAATAGATGCAGAAAAAGCATTTGACAAAATTCAACATCCTTTTATGATAAAAACTTTCATAAATAAGGTATAGAAGAAACGTACCTTCACAAATAAGGCCGTATATAACAAACCCACAGCTAATACCATTCTTAATAGTGAAAAGAACTAATTTTTTATTTTATTTTATTTTTATGTTTTTTTAGTCAGGCAAAAAATTTTATTAAAAGCAAGCTACTCATTCAAAAGTGATCAAGGAACAACTCAAAATATAGATCAAGAAGGATAAACAACTTCTCATTGGCCAATAAGTTGTTTTAATTTTCTCACTATATGAAACTTAAACTTTTCATTTTTAGGAAAGGTTAAGTGTAACTTTAGTAGACAGCAATGAAGAAAGATTTTATCACATAGACTGGTTTCCTTAGTCAATTACTTCTAGCTGTCTCCATTGGGATAGATGCGTTTACAGACCTAGCTGGGCTTGAGCCTTCGTTGCAAGCAGCTTTAGATCTGCAATGCACTTGGCAGTTGTCTCCTTTTCCTGCTGTGTATAGATGCTCTGCACCACAGGCTTCTCCACCCAGTTTATCATATGCTCTTGATCCTTTTGACGCACCATGCCCTGCACGGAGACATGATAGTCCAGGCAATTCTTCACCTCCTTGTATACTCTATGTAGCTGTTCTTGGTAAGTAAACTCCAGTGTCATAGCAATGTTTTTCATCTAGACATCAAAAAGGTAATGGCACTTTGAAACAGTGCCTGCTGTGACTTCTCCATATCATTTGCATCCAATCTGTTTGATGGAAGCCTGTTTCACTTCTAGTTGGGCGACTTTTTGCTCATTGAGTTTATCAGCAAATTATCCAATAGAGGTGCTATATATATATATTTTTTTGAGGTACCGTATTTTTTAAATATATAGATTAGTAACCCTATTGTTGATAGAGCAGAGAAGGTCTCTGCAGTAATCACATATATTTCTATGGGCAGAAAATATAAGCCCAGTTCGAAGCACAGTAATGTTCTGTTATCCCAGTTTTGGGATAAAGGAACAGGAAGAATTCTTTGGGGATCAGCCACAAATGAACATTTCCTCTGTATTCAGGAAGGGGTGGTACAGGGGCAAGACTTGGCTGCCCTATGTGAAAGATCCTTGTTGCCTGCAACACCCCTGGACCAAGGAGGTCTGCGTTCTTTAGACAGGGGCGGCTGTGGTGGCTGTAGAAAGCACCACCTGGGACAGCTTGGTCAGCGAGGGTCCACGCAGTAGTCAAGAACTAATTTCTTAGTTGTGTGTCAGATATATCTGTCAATTCTACTTTTTAAAAATAACTTCACTTCATTGTTTTATTTGTATCTATCTAATTTTGAGTGCTTTATTCATTTATTCTTGCTTTTCAAGGTCAATCTTTTTAACGACATCTAAAGTAATAACCCAGAAGTTTTGGCTTATAGGGATCTGAATTTTATATTGCCCAATTAACCTCTTGCATATTTTATTTTTATTGATATTTTAATTATGTAGGGAATTTTAAATTTCTTCCTTTTTATATCTCACCTGAAATCCTGGGATGTTTACTATGGTCTCCCCATGGGTGGGCCACGAATTCCAACTTCTGTCTCTCTAGCACTGATAGACTCCTGGAGTTTTGGCTTTACAATTTGGCATCTCAGCTGGGGTTTTTTGCTTGGGATTTCAAGTCTCACTCTTCACTGGAAAGTCTTAGGAGTTGGAAATTCCTCAAGGGCAAACTGCTGCTGCATTTTGGGTTATCCTGTTGTTCCTTTCTCCTTGTTATTTTTTGTCCCCTTTGGTGTGTGACTCCCAGCCTGATGAAACTGCTGTAAGCCACAATCTACCACTTATGTTTAAAAATGATGGTCCAAATTACCAATATTCTGAGAGGAAAACTAGTCATCAAAGTGGGTTCATCTTTATCTGCCCTTCTTTTCTGTGGGGTCTTTGCCCCTCAACTCCTGATTGTCTTGGTTGTTCTCTACTGCCTTCACTGATGCTTTCGAACTTTTAAGAATGTATTTGATTCAGCTTTTATAATTGTTTTTGGCAAACAAATTGGTAATGAGAATACAAGATTTTCCCCTTAATACATTCTTTTCTTATAATGTTCAATTCCTTCTTAATTTAAAGCTTAGCTTTTATTCCAGTTTATTCTACTTTAAGCTTACTTCTTGACTTATGTTTCAAAAAGTCTGTTTTCTTTTAATTTTCTTAAAAATACAAAGTTGATAATTTCTAATAATGTCTTTGGTTTCTTATGGTAAATCATTTTATGTGCGTGCCCTGTATCCCTAAGGGACTGCCTTTCTTTATGTTATTTAATATTGCTTTACTCATTCTTGAAAGAGAAGAAATCTCCCCAGCTTCTGTGTTTGGACAAAGCAATTTAAAATTTCTCTAAGTCCCCTGTACTCTTCACTTGGGTGTGGAGTAAGTTTCTCATATATTAAACTGAAGGGGGTTGCTTTTATTAGATATCTAACTAGCCAGATTTCCAAGGTCAATGAATCATTGCTTTAGAATGGCTCTGCTAGATCGTCTGTCTTACAGCTAAATTGACTGACTCAGAGGGAGTTTATTCCTAAATCCCTAGAGAACAACCATGGTTCTTTTACCAGGGTAGTCCTTGAGATGTAACAATCCCAAATGTCCTGGTTTCCTTGCCTTTTCCTTTATTTCACCCTTCTAGAGATTTCACGTTAAAAGATGCAATGTAGCTCCACTTATGTGTCTTTATAAGTTACAACTACCTTGGATTACAGAGGGTTATAAAAAATGAGATTTTTGGAAGAAGACTGTCTTAAAAATTGTTCTTGAGTTGTAGAGGAGTGACTGCCAAGTGTGGGATAAGGGAAAGAGCAGAGCCTTTATGTCCAGCAGTGCTGGGCTTTCGTACTGGTTACCCACTCTCAAGCTACTCAGTAGTGGGAAGATCTAAACTTTTCTCAATGGTAAAATTGGTACGACAATGTACCCTCCTGAAAGGATGATTGAGGGACAAACTAACAAACATAACACAATTAGCATGCTCTTGGTGAAAAGAGAGTGCTCCAAATACTAGCTATTGTTACTAATTTTATTATTATCGTTATTTTAGTAATCATTACTAACCTCTTTTTGGATATAAGACTCTTCAAGAAATCCATATATTTTGTACATGAAGTGAGGTTTTGTAATATTTCTAATCTGGTGAGGTGGGGGACAGGGTCAAATAAAACCTAGGGTGTGGCAATGACAAAAAGCGGTCTTGCGGGAAGCTTCGTCTTAGGCCAGTCTTTGCAATATAAATGATGCAGCCAGTCATCTTGGAGGCAAGGGTTTTCACATCAGAGCCTGTGCAATGCCCTATTATACTTCTCCATGTCTCCCAAAGTTCTGTTGTCTCTGCCATGTCTGACCTCATTTCATTTTGAAGGCCTTCTCAAGCTGACTTCAATTTATCATTCCAGCCGGAACTGAAACCATTTACGCTCAGATATTCCAAGTTACAATCATATCAGGCAACTGTGATATTCTCTGGATATTTTAACTCTTTTCCTCATCCATTCAGTTTTTTGTACTATTCTCCCAGACTGACCAGGCTTAATTGCCTTTTCTCATTTGTTAATTCTTATACTTTTCTTCCTGCTTCATGAGTCAGCAAAAGTATCTTCTTCCCAAGACCTCTCCCCTTACTCCTCACTACTCTTAGGGTATTTTATTCTGCATTTGAAAACTTATATTTGCTATTCTTCACCCTCCAAGCTGTAAATCTTTTGACCTGTGTCTTATTTTTCTTTACATTTCCTGGCAATGAGGTACAATTTTTGTACCTGGTAGGCATTCAGTAAAGGCCATTTAAAACTGAACTCCAGTATCTTAATTAATGATAATGTCTTTATTTAGATGCCACTGGTAAAAGATTTTACTTATACAAACAGAAAATGCCTACTTTCAAAATCTGTTAGTTATAATCGTGTTTGCGTGTAGCCAACTGTGAGTAGATGATTATTTAAACTAATACTGCTTTCATTTCTGTGGTCCCAGCTGTAATCATTGAGTCAGAGAAGTACTCTGTTATTAATTATAAAAGACTGGGTACTTCATACTGCACAGAATATCTCTAAATTTCCTTCATAGGATCAAGTAAGACTTTTCCTAGATTTTTACGCCTTACTTGCAGAATTCTTAAATGAAGTACTCATTCTCTTACTCTCAGAACTAACACCTTTTTATTCTTGATATTGATGAATGATACCACTGAACTTTCTAAGTCAGAAACTGTAGTGTTTCATCCAGCTTTTCTTTCCTCTATTCTATTTATAAGCCCTATCTAAATCTACCAATTCATTTAAGTTTCAAAATAAAATGCAGCTCTTTTATTTTGTCATTATCTTTTCCTTCTTGCAATAAGTAGTAACAATTCCCAACTTATGTCCCTGACCTTAATCTCTTTCCACTCTAGTCTGTCTGGTTTTTTTTTTTTTTTAAGATTTTATTTATTTATTTATTTGACAGAGAGAGAGAGACAGCCAGCGAGAGGGGGAACACAAGCAAAGGGAGTGGGAGAGGAAGAAGCAGTTTCCTAGCAGAGGAGCCTGATGTGGGGCTCGATCCCAGAACGCCGGGATCACGCCCTGAGCCGAAGGCCGATGCTTAACAACTGTGCCACCCAGGTGCCCCACCACTCTAGTCTGTCTTAAAAATAGTTGAGGATTTAATCAATTCCAGTTTTCAAAATGATTATTCAGTAATACTATCTATGTGGTTTGAAAATCTATTAGATTTAAGTGGCTAAAATTACTTAATTGAAACTTCTCGGCTTTGACTTAATTGATCTTGTCAACCTCATCTGGTACTATTCCATTCTCTGTAGTTCAATTCCAGGAACACACCAGATCCTTTAAGTCTCTATTGTCCTTTGCTTATTCTCTGCCTAGAACAGCCCTTCTTTGCTGGCAAGTTCCTACTTACCCTTCAGGATCTAACAAAATATTAATTCCCAGGTAAGAAGTTGCTTTTTCCTTGGGGCTTCTTAGCCCTTTGCTAATGTACCTTCAGTAGTTACTGCAGTGGGTAGTTATTTATCTGTTATCTTTGTCCCCCTGGAGTGTAAACCCTGAGAGAGCAGGATTCCTAAATTACTTATCTTTGTAATCCCAGGGATTGCAATGTCTAATAATGGTAGGGACACATATTGCTTTTCTTAACTCTGGCTCTAAAATTTCAGCCACATGTTTAAGGTATAAAGAGGAGGACCCTAGATGCAAGTTAGGAGACCTGAGTTCTAGTCCTGGGTTGGTTATTAACAAGCTGTATAATCTTGGGTGTATCACATCATCTCTTTGTACTTTGGTTTCCTCATCTGTACAGTGAGGAGATTGGACTTGATGTTGTCTGGGGACCTTCCTGTTCTAAAGGATGACAATTCTAGGTGGGGAGGTTTATACACTGATTTGAGCAGATCTGCCAATGGTAATGTTCTAGGACACATTCTTAATTTATAACTATTCATTTCTAACCACCCACTCATTCTGATTTAATGAATTTTATTTCAGAGTGAAGCATTAAAGTTCACAGTGTTAGAGTTTAGACATGTGATCTTGGAAACACATGGGGTCCTCACTGCATATGGTGCACACAAAAAAGCTTTTAATTAAACACATGAAATGTATTAGTCACATGCTCTTGAGAAAACTATAAAAAGGTCCCATTCCAAGCCCAGATGTGCCCTTGGGAGGACTGGGCCGGCAATAGCAGAGGAGGGGTGAAAGTTTCAGCTATGATTACTCCCATCTGTTGTTCTTTGAAACAAACAAACAAAAAAAGTTCCCTAAATGAACACTAGACGTGGGAAAAATTATAAGAAGCTGATATCAGAGTTGGACTAAATATGTAAAATAGCTTCATAGTCCTAAATTTTGAGGTGAGATTTTAGATTTCAGATTTTGTTAAAGTTACAACTGCTTGTCACCTCTTTTGTTCTTTGACTTTTGCTCTTTGAATTCACTGATGCTTCTGTGATGAGTCTAGAACATACTATATATTATGGTAGATAAATCTGCCCCATGGAGCTTAGTTTGATCAGAATTTTTCCAAACATATTTTTCCAAACATGTTTTGGACACTTAATACATTGATCCAAACATGTATGGAGAACAGTGATACCAATTTTCTTAATTCATTTAAGGATCAGAGAATAATTACAAGTGGAGAGAACTCAGGTAAAGTCATATTAATCAATTTAGCTTCAGTAAGCCACCATTTAATTTAATAAAGAGAGACACACTACAACACACGGTAGATTTTAAATTATTAGCTACTCTGTTATATTTTCTGAATAGCAGCAGAGTTTTAGATAGTATGTACCCTCCATGACTGTTGGTAGTAATAAATAATTGAATGAACCAACTAAATTCTATAGATATGTTAATAAAGTATGCAGTTGATGTCTGGAGATTGTTAAAGACTGAAGTGCTGAGAATATTACACTCTGATTTAAATTTCTAATTTGTTGCTGTTTATTATAATTTAAGATCCTTCTGTGAATTTATGTAAGTCCAAAGAAGATAGATAGTTTGTCTGTGCTTAACCTTTCTAATGTATTTAAATGTATTTAATGTAATGTGTTTAAAATGTTTTAATGTATTTGTTCTACATAGTTGAAAAATATCATGAAGCTTACAAGTAAATAATAATTCCTCTGAGATACTTTGCACTCTGATTAAATGTGGAATCTTTGAATAGTTTTTTAAATGTGTAATTTTTAGGGATGTCAATATTTTAAGAATAGCAACTAAATATTGTATTTTCTTCCTGCAATCAGATTAAAAACAACACCTAAGTACAATAAGTTTCCTTTACTAGTTCTACCTAGTAGTCAGATTTAGAGGCTTCATTCACTACAGCTGTAGAGAATCACTCTAAAGAGAAAAGCTGTTGCATCAAGTTATGGGACATGGGAACAACTTCAAATACATCAGGGTACTCTTTCCAAAGCCAGTTTATAGGAAGAATAAGGATCATAATTTAACTACTGAAGTAATTTTGCCCTTGTTTTTTCTTCCTATTGTAAATCTGAAGGAAATGTGATACAATTTGTTTTTACCATGCTCACATGTGTTCCTATGGGATCTCTTAAATCAAGAGAAAAATCTTGGTATTTCCGGGGACAAAAAATATGAACACATCTGGCATTTACAAAATGTGCTGAGTGAGTGGATCAATAAATGACCAATGACTTCAGTATTTTCTACTCTGCTGGACCACATTTCTGAATGCCATCTTAGAGATGTCTTCTATGCTGAAGCTGGTAAGGAAAGTGCCTCTCTTAGCACTCAACTATAGAGTATTTGGGAAAATTTGAAGGAAAGCAAGAATTCTTTTTTCTCTCTCAAATTAATTTACAAAGTTAATGCAATCTCACAATTCTGGCAGGATTTTTCATGTAATGAGACAGATTCGAAAATTCAGATGGAAGAACAGTGGTCAACTCCAAGGGATACTGTTTATATTTTGTTTTATGGAAAAGTCATCTATTTTAGCAGTACAAAGGCCAAAGGTAATCAAGAATTTTGAACAAAGACATAATGAGTATATCTGTTCTGCTGGATATACCATGACCCATTTTAGAACCATGGTGTAGAATTGGTGCAGGAATGCACAATGGAGAAGACAGAGCTGAGAGAAGACCCATGCATATACAAACCCTTGTAGTAGAGGTGGCATTCAGATCATTGGGGAAATCATTACTGAGTAGATGGGTATGCCAACTGGCTCTCTATATGGAATAATTTAAAAATAGATCTCTATCTCATATTGCATATCAGAATGTAAAAAAAGAAACTGAAACATTCAGAAGTAAACATAAAGAATATCTTTGTGAACTTGGGGTAAAAAATAATTTCTTAAAGGAGCGATAAAATCCAAAAGTTATGAAATGAAAGACAAATTTGTCTAAAATAAAACAAAACCCTTTCAACAAAACAAAACACAAACAAATTTAAAAGTCAAGTGATAGATGAGAAGAAGAGATTTGCAACACGAAGATTAGGATCCAGAATGATGGATAATGAATAAAAAAAGTACATATGGGGGTGCCTGGGTGGCACAGCGGTTAAGCGTCTGCCTTCGGCTCAGGGCATGATCCCGGCGTTGTGGGATCGAGCCCCACATCAGGCTCCTCCGCTATGAGCCTGCTTCTTCCTCTCCCACTCCCCCTGCTTGTGTTCCCTCTCTCGCTGGCTGTCTCTATCTCTGTCGAATAAATAAATAAAATCTTTAAAAAAAAAAGTACATATGAAATCTAAGGCAATGTTTATTTCTTGAAAACGGCTACTCAGAAAACAGAGCTTATCTGCAATGTATGGGCAGCCTAAAACCACCCAGTCAGTGATATTTTTGCATGTCTGTAGAAGACTCAGTTTGGAGTTGGTTAAAACAACAAAATAAACAAATAAAATGATATAAAGTTTAACATAGATTATGTATTCCTGGGAAATGACCTGAAATTGCAAGGGTTGGGTGTGATAGAATACAAGCCTTTTTTTTTTTTTAGGGGAATCATGCAAAATATTTATTTTTTTAATACATGGGCTTTTTAAAAAATATTTTTTATTATATTATGTTAGTCACCATACAGTACATCCCTGGTTTTTGATGTAAAGTTCGATGATTCATTAGTTGTGTATAACACCCAGTGCACCATGCAATTCGTGCCCTCCTTACTACCTATCACTAGTCTATCCCATTCCCCCATTCCCCTCCCCTCTGAAGCCCACAGTTTGTTTCTCAGAGTCCATAGTCTCTCATGCTTCATTCCCCCTTCTGATTACCCCCCCTTATCCCTTTCTTCTCCTACCGATCTTCCTAGTTCTTATGTTCCATAGATGAGAGAAACCATATGATAATTGTCTTTCTCTGCTTGACTTGTTTCACTTAGCATTATCTCCTCCAGTGCTGTCCATGTTGCAGCAAATGTTGAGAAATCATTCTTTTTGATAGCTGAGTAATATTCCATTATATATATGGACAACAACTTCTTAATCCAGTCATCTGTTGAAGGGCATCTCGGCTCCTTCCATGATTTAGCTATTGTGGACAGAGCTGCTATGAACATTGGGGGTGCATATGGCCCTTCTCTTCACTAAGTCTGTATCTTTGGGGTCAATACCCAGTAGCGCAATGGCTGGATCATAGGGTAGCTCAATTTTTAACATTTTAAGGGACCTCCACACTGTTTTCCAGAGTGGCTGTACCAACTTGCATTCCCACCAACAATGTAGGAGGGATCCCCTTTCTCCACATCCTCTCCAGCAATTTTTGTTTCCTGCCTTGTCAATTTTTGCCATTCTAACTGGCGTAAGGTGGTATCTTAGTGTGGTTTTGATTTGAATTTCCCTGATGGCTAATGATTTTGAACATTTTTTCATGTGTCTGTTAGCCATTTGTATGTCATCATTGGAAAAGTGCCTGTTCGTATCTTCTGCCCATTTTATGATTTGTTTATTTGTTTCTCGTGTATTGAGTTTGAGAAGTTCTTTGTAGATCTTGGATACCAGTCTTTTATCTGTAGTATCATTTGCAAATATATTCTCCCATTCCACGGGCTGCCTCTTAGTTTTTTTTTTACTGTTTCTTTGGCTGTGCAGAAGCTTTTTATCTTGATGAAGTCCCACAAGTTCATTTTATCTTTTGTTTCTCTTGCCTTTGGAGATGTGTCATGAAAAAGTTTGCTGTGGCTGATGTCATAGAGGTTGTTGCCTGTGCTCTCCTCTAGGATTTTGATGGATT